>NC_064759.1:46178377-46258377 GCF_011397635.1 Epinephelus fuscoguttatus | reverse complement strand
AAGAACGACCTTCATCACTGGTACCACAATGACCCAATACTCAAAATTTCTTATGTATTTTTATGGAACCAATCAATTTTAAGTTTTTAATGGCTTTTTTTAGGATTTATTTAGTATTTTGGCTGTGACTGTACTAAAAGGGTTAGGGTTAGACAGATAGATAGATAGATAGACAGACAGACAGATAGATAGATAGATAGATAGATAGATAGATAGATAGATAGACGTATGTGTATATACATATATACACATAAACATATACATACACATATATACATACACATACACATATACACATATATATATATACAGTACAGGCCAAAAGTTTGGACGCACCTTCTCATTCAATGCGTTTTCTTTATTTTCATGACTATTTACATTGTAGATTCTCACTGAAGGCATCAAAACTATGAATGAACACATGTGGAGTTATGTACTTAACAAAAAAAGGTGAAATAACTGAAAACATGTTTTATATTCTAGTTTCTTCAAAATAGCCACCCTTTGCTCTGATTACTGCTTTGCACACTCTTGGCATTCTCTCCATGAGCTTCAAGAGGTAGTCACCTGAAATGGTTTTCCAACAGTCTTGAAGGAGTTCCCAGAGGTGTTTAGCACTTGTTGGCCCCTTTGCCTTCACTCTGCGGTCCAGCTCACCCCAAACCATCTCGATTGGGTTCAGGTCCGGTGACTGTGGAGGCCAGGTCATCTGCCGCAGCACTCCATCACTCTCCTTCTTGGTCAAATAGCCCTTACACAGCCTGGAGGTGTGTTTGGGGTCATTGTCCTGTTGAAAAATAAATGATCGTCCAACTAAAGCAAACCGGATGGGATGGCATGTCGCTGCAGGATGCTGTGGTAGCCATGCTGGTTCAGTATGCCTTCAATTTTGAATAAATCCCCAACAGTGTCACCAGCAAAACACCCCCACACCATCACACCTCCTCCTCCATGCTTCACAGTGGGAACCAGGCATGTGGAATCCATCCGTTCACCTTTTCTGCGTCTCACAAAGACACGGGTTGGAACCAAAGATCTCAAATTTGGACTCATCAGACCAAAGCACAGATTTCCACTGGTCTAATGTCCATTCCTTGTGTTTCTTGGCCCAAACAAATCTCTTCTGCTTGTTGCCTCTCCTTAGCAGTGGTTTCCTAGCAGCTATTTGACCATGAAGGCCTGATTCGCAGTCTCCTCTTAACAGTTGTTCTAGAGATGGGTCTGCTGCTAGAACTCTGTGTGGCATTCATCTGGTCTCTGATCTGAGCTGCTGTTAACTTGCGATTTCTGAGGCTGGTGACTCGGATGAACTTATCCTCAGAAGCAGAGGTGACTCTTGGTCTTCCTTTCCTGGGTCGGTCCTCATGTGTGCCAGTTTCGTTGTAGCGCTTGATGGTTTTTGCGACTCCGCTTGGGGACACATTTAAAGTTTTTGCAATTTTCCGGACTGACTGACCTTCATTTCTTAAAGTAATGATGGCCACTCGTTTTTCTTTAGTTAGCTGATTGGTTCTTGCCATAATATGAATTTTAACAGTTGTCCAATAGGGCTGTCGGCTGTGTATTAACCTGACTTCTGCACAACACAACTGATGGTCCCAACCCCATTGATAAAGCAAGAAATTCCACTAATTAACCCTGATAAGGCACACCTGTGAAGTGGAAACCATTTCAGGTGACTACCTCTTGAAGCTCATGGAGAGAATGCCAAGAGTGTGCAAAGCAGTAATGTCCAAACTTTTGGCCTGTACTGTACATATATATACACACATATATATATATATATATATATATATATATATATATATACACATATTTATTTATACAACAGTTAGCTCCGGCCCTGCAATCTGATTGGTCGAGAGACAGTAAAACCGTCATGATATTGGAGTACAACATCACGGTTATTTCAATGTGTATGTATCACTCCGCCTCACAGCTGATTGCAATCAACAATCAAATCAAAACTGACGGTTAGTGTCAGTTAGGTCAGCAGTTGTGTTGTAGGCTAATTAATGTCAAACAGCCAAAAATATGGATTTATTTCCTAAAATAATTGAACTATGAATGGTCATCAAAGGAAGATGAGGGAGAGGAGAAGCTGAATCCATCCACATCCAGGTTTGTCAGTGTTTCATCAGCGGAGCTCAATGATTTGGAGAAAAGCAACATACTGTCAGATCAGAAGGCAGAGTCGGCTGTGCCTGTGAAGCGACAGTCCACCATGCAGTCACCAGAGACTTATTTCACCGGCTGCACAATTAATGGAAACGTGCAGACAAATGTGTATAAAGAGTCAGTGCCTGGCGCACCATGTCTGCGTTACATAGCACCGGTGACGGTTGTCCTCATTTTTCAACATTTCTTAATCAGCCTTGCTTATTTAACTGCTGAACTGTTGTATAAAAGCAATATCGGCCTCGTGCCTACGACCGAATCACAGCCGTGACGATATCACAGTACAACATCACTCCCTCTTGTGTGATATTGCTTAAATATATATTTATACATGTATATATATACATATATATGTGTGTGTGCGTGTGTGTGTGTGTGTGTGTGTATATATATATATATATATATATACACACACACACACACACGCACACACACATATATGTATATATCTATACATATATGTGTGCGCGCGTGTGTGTGTACTTTTCAAATTGGTTGTTTTATGTAGTTATTGATGTAATCAGGTGTCTCGTGAAAATGAGATCTCAATATGAGACGGTCAAATAAAGGTTTTTATTCATTTTTTATTTTTTTTATTTATATTATCTGAAGCCTAAGTTCCCGATCTTTGCTGCGCAACAATTTTGTGTGAAAGGAATTAAAGGGCTGTCACATATAGACGCCTTTCCCAAATATAGGCCCGTTGATTTCAGTGATTTAAGCAAATAAAAGCCCGGGCTATCCATTGAAGTTTTGAGGTATATACAGTCCTGGACAAAATATTGGCACCACCATGCACTACAGACCTGTTTCCTATTGAAAATGTAAGGAGCATTATGAAGCACAAATCACGACAACAGAGACCCCAGACTGTTGAACAACTGAAGTCGTATATCAAGCAAGAATGGGAAAAAACTTCAACAATTTGTGTCCTCAGCTCCCAAACACTTGAGTGTTGTTTAAAGAAAATGTGATGTTACACAGTGGTAAAATTGATCCTGTCTTAACTTTTGTGAAACTTGTTGCAGCTATTAAATTCAGAATGTATGTATATTTACAAAAAACAAAGTTTATCAGTTTGAACATTAAATGTCTTGTCTTTGGACTGTATTCAACTGAATACAGGTCAGGAAGGTCATTCTCTATTTCTATTTACATTTTACACACTGTCCCAACTCTTTTGGAATTGGGGTTCTACCTGCAATCAACAAATGAATCACACATCAAATAAGAGCAACACATACATAGCATATTCTTTGATGTCCTTTTTAAGACAGCAGGTATATTTCAGATTGCAGCAGTGAGCCTCACCATCTGTAGCAGAAGCTTTGCCTTCCTCTTTCTGTGTGCAGTGCTTAAACCTCATCAGACTGCAGGTCCCGTCCTGTCCTGCAGCAATCACACCATTACCCACAGCCATGTTCATGGTTGCTCGTGTGTCAGTATCATGAGTGTGAAGGAGAGTGGCACTATACTGGTGTTCTCCAACCAGCTGTAGATCCAGGAAGTGCTGAAACACACAGTCATGAGTCTGCTACTGCTGCTGATTTACATACTCTCATTGTCTGTTTAAACCTGGTATTAACATGCATCTCACTGATCCAAACACAAGAGGACAGAAGAGACACATGGCCCTTCACACTTGTGTCTATCATGCGTCTCCAGCAGACCACTTATGTTTGCATTTGTTACTGCCTCTGTCACCAATGTAAGAAGGTCAAAGGGCCCTGCACACAGTTGCTACATCCACACGCTCAGGACGCCTTAGTGTTTGTACTGCTAAAGATACATAGTCAATGCGTGCCTCTGCAAGTGGTTTGAGTGATGAGATCATAATGTGTCTACATGGTCATTTACACTAGGGGTGGGCGATATGACCCTAAAATAATACCACGATATTTCAGGGTATTTTTGTGATAATGATCTTCTTGACAATATGACAAGTACTAGAAAAATATTTTATCAACTTAAGAACAAAAAATAATTATTCAAATATTCAGTAAAAACTAGGGGTGTGGGGCATCGGTAGAATAGTGGATAGTGCCGGTGCCCCATGTACAGAGGCACCTGCCTCGCTGCAGCCGCCGCAGGTTTGATTCCAGCCTGCAGCCCTTTGCTGCGTGTCACCCTCCACTCTCTCTCTCTCCCCGTTTCACACACCATCCTGTCTATTAAAGGCAAAAGCCCATAAAAATAATCTTAAAAAACAAAAAAAAAACTAAGGGTGTAACGATCCATTGATCTGGATCAATGTATCGATTTAATGATCAACGGTCGATGCAAAGTGAAAACATCGATACATATGGTCACCTTTAGCATAGGCTTTTATTTTGAAAGTCTGAGTCACTGTCAAACAGCGGCAGGCAGATGGCAAGCAGCCTAGAGAAAGACGATGGGGATAACATTATTTACTTGGGAATAAATCAGTAACCCTTCCAAGGGATTACTAAAGTACTATCTAATCTAATCTAAAACACAACATAACGTTACTTGCCTGGACGAGTGTCTCATTCCACTAGCTCTTGCTTTAGCAACATTAGCTGCTCTGTTTTAACAATGTTCGGCTGAAAAACTGTGCATACTGAAATTCAACCAAGGTGTTCTGTCGCGAGACGCAGTGACTTAAACCACCGTTGAGCAAGAAAAATAATAACACTGCATGTAATTTGTTAGGCTGTGAGTAGAGAAAAAATGTCTGCTAGAAACTAGGTTGATTTATACAGTGTAAACATGCTTAAGCAAATGATGAGGGATTAGCAAAAAAAATTGCTTTGTCCATGAACCTCGACAGTTGTTACTGAGCTGAATGTTGTACTGTTGTTGAATGATCTTGTTTTTAATTTGTTTTATGGCTGTTTGAGGAAGTTTTCCTTTAGGGCTTTAAGCCAGATATTCCTGAAGTTTTATGAAAAAGATGATGGTTTGGGTTCAAATGAAAAGATTTCTTCCAGAAAGCCCTGAAGGTTAACTTATCCCATTTGCCGTTTATTTGAGTTGGTGGAATCAGTTTAAAGTAAACTTTACTGTTCTTATTGTTTATGTGTTGTTTATGTGTTTTATGGCCAAAAGTAAAAAAGAAAGTGGCGGCAGCGTCTTCTGTAACAGACTGTGTTAAATGGGCATTTAATATCGCCTAATATCGATCGCAGACCCCGAAAGCCCAGCATACACTGTACGATTTTTAAAATCTTGCTGTTAATACCAGCTCACACTGTACGAGTGAATCGTCTGCAATGTGCAGTCAAAGCTCACGATTTATGTGCTCACACTGTACGTTCCGATCATCAAGCACGATCAGAGAGCTCACACTGTACAGGTGAAAACGGCTCATCGGCCCCTGCTGACTGTCCTGCCCGTTGACAGCTGTCAATAAAGATACATTTGAAAACTCCGATTTGTTCCGGAAGTGCCGTTGTTGTCAACGAAGCAGGACAAGTGGTTTCCTTTGATGATTTGCGCTATATTGTGTGCCGAAACGTCCAAAAAGAAGAGGCGTTGGCGCATATGGACTCGCAGATGGCTTGAGAGACGTGGACAGTATGGGTTGTCCATTTTACAACGAGAGTTAGAGGTAAGCCAGCTACAGCCGGGTGCACTCTGTGTGTGTGTGTGTGTGTGTGTGTGTATGTGTGTGTGTGTGCTGTACCTCGTCTAGCGCGCTTGTATGTTTGTTGCGCTTGCTTGAAAATGAGAGCAGAAAAAACTTACCAGGCAGCTGAAGAATACTGGCTATCTCCTGCTAGCATTTCTCTTGTTGATAGCGGTCGTGATAGGTGGAAGAAGAAACGTCGAACAGGCACTCATACTGTTGCCACGGCTCAACCAACCTGGCCTCCATATTTACAGTCCACCAACGCGTCGCTATGGTGATCTTGACGTTGGCGAATCGGCTCATGGCTCTGCTTCAACTGTGCGAATGTCTGTGCCGGCTGACCAAAATTTCTGACATGTCAGAAATTCATCCGACCGTCCGACCGTGGTTCTGGAACAGCCCTCGCCCCCCCCCGTACACTGCACGGCAAAAGACGCACAACGAAAATCACACAGCGGAAATCCGGCCCGAGCATCAGCAGGTTGTGCATCTCAAAAATCAGGTCAAATCTGGTCAAAAATCGTACAGTGTATGCTGGGCTTTAATCGTATCAACTCAAAATCGTATCGTGGCAGACTTTGTAACATTGGAAGATATTGTATTGTTGTCCAAAGAATCAATATAATATCATAGCGTGAAGAAACTGGCGATTTACTCCCCTAGTAAAAACTAAAGAAAAATTATCTCTCTTATCTTTAGTTTGTGAACAGTAGCTCAGAGTTATTCTGTTTAGATAGACAGATAGATAGATAGATAGATAGATAGATAGATAGATAGATAGATAGATAGATAGACGTATGTGTATATACATATATACACATAAACATATACATACACATATATACATACACATACACATATACACATATATATATATACAGTACAGGCCAAAAGTTTGGACACACCTTCTCATTCAATGCATTTTCTTTATTTTCATGACTATTTACATTGTAGATTCTCACTGAAGGCATCAAAACTATGAATGAACACATGTGGAGTTATGTACTTAACAAAAAAAGGTGAAATAACTGAAAACATGTTTCATATTCTAGTTTCTTCAAAATAGCCACCCTTTGCTCTGATTACTGCTTTGCACACTCTTGGCATTCTCTCCATGAGCTTCAAGAGGTAGTCACCTGAAATGGTTTCCACTTCACAGGTGTGCCTTATCAGGCTTAATTAGTGGAATTTCTTGCTTTATCAATGGGGTTGGGACCATCAGTTGTGTTGTGCAGAAGTCAGGTTAATACACAGCCGACAGCCCTATTGGACAACTGTTAAAATTCATATTATGGCAAGAACCAATCAGCTAACTAAAGAAAACGAGTGGCCATCATTACTTTAAGAAATGAAGGTCAGTCAGTCGAAAATTGCAAAACTTTAAATGTGTCCCCAAGTGGAGTCGTAAAAACCATCAAGCGCTACAACGAAACTGGCACACATGAGGACCGACCCAGGAAAGGAAGACCAAGAGTCACCTCTGCTTCTGAGGATAAGTTCATCCGAGTCACCAGCCTCAGAAATCGCAAGTTAACAGCAGCTCAGATCAGAGACCAGATGAATGCCACACAGAGTTCTAGCAGCAGACCCATCTCTAGAACAACTGTTAAGAGGAGACTGCGCAAATCAGGCCTTCATGGTCAAATAGCTGCTAGGAAACCACTGCTAAGGAGAGGCAACAAGCAGAAGAGATTTGTTTGGGCCAAGAAACACAAGGAATGGACATTAGACCAGTGGAAATCTGTGCTTTGGTCTGATGAGTCCAAATTTGAGATCTTTGGTTCCAACCGCCGTGTCTTTGTGAGACGCAGAAAAGGTGAACGGATGGATTCCACATGCCTGGTTCCCACTGTGAAGCATGGAGGAGGAGGTGTGATGGTGTGGGGTGTTTTGCTGGTGACACTGTTGGGGATTTATTCAAAATTGAAGGCACACTGAACCAGCATGGCTACCACAGCATCCTGCAGCGACATGCCATCCCATCCGGTTTGCGTTTAGTTGGACGATCATTTATTTTTCAACAGGACAATGACCCCAAACACACCTCCAGGCTGTGTAAGGGCTATTTGACCAAGAAGGAGAGTGATGGAGTGCTGCGGCAGATGACCTGGCCTCCACAGTCACCGGACCTGAACCCAATCGAGATGGTTTGGGGTGAGCTGGACCGCAGAGTGAAGGCAAAGGGGCCAACAAGTGCTAAACACCTCTGGGAACTCCTTCAAGACTGTTGGAAAACCATTTCAGGTGACTACCTCTTGAAGCTCATGGAGAGAATGCCAAGAGTGTGCAAAGCAGTAATCAGAGCAAAGGGTGGCTATTTTGAAGAAACTAGAATATAAAACATGTTTTCAGTTATTTCACCTTTTTTTGTTAAGTACATAACTCCACATGTGTTCATTCATAGTTTTGATGCCTTCAGTGAGAATCTACAATGTAAATAGTCATGAAAATAAAGAAAACGCATTGAATGAGAAGGTGTGTCCAAACTTTTGGCCTGTACTGTACATATATATATATATATATATATATATATATATATGTACACACACACACACACACACACATATATACATATTTCCTTTTCTTTTCTTTTAGCAACATTCTAAATGACTATGTTTTGGGGTTTTTTCCACCAAGACCTTTATGCTCTGCCTCTCTCTCCTAAGTCGCTAAAAGAGTCTGAGAAGTCCAGGGTTCATAAAACATTCAGGACACCAGTTTATTCTACACTACTGAAGCTGCTCCTCTTTTTGGAAGTCGTTAATAATTTCATTTTGATCCATGCTTGTTGTTGCCGTGGGTAACAGTATGACATCAATCTGTCAGCAAGTTGAAATATTGCAAGTATCATGATATGAATTTTTCATATCTCATTAAAAATTCTACCAGTGTAATCATAAACGGTATGATATAGCACCCCTAATTTACACTTGGATCACCTAAGATTCAAGTTAATACCAGGTCTTAACAGGCTTACAATGCCTGTACTCCAGATTTCATTAAATACACTCAGAGTGAACATGTTCTCATATTGACAATGCAAGGTGAGTGACTTCATATATCGCTTTTCAATATATGTACACCTTCCTCTGTAGTATTCTATGGTGGCTCTGAAAACCCAGTGCTCTAAAGCTTAAGAGAACACATGCAACTAGACAAAAAATTAATAAAAAGCAAATAAGGAAATATGCATCACAAATTTGACAGCACATGCAGAGCAGTTGGAAAAAATGCTGCAAAGAGAAAGAAAATATCCATACAGAGAAACACCGCAAGAACAGAAAACTGAACCAAACACAGAATGTGTTGCCAAACAGATTAGGCTGTTTTGTTTTTTTCCTGTTTTCTTTTTTGGGCATTTGTTTGGCAGTGTTGCAGTGTGTTGCGCTTTCAGGGCCAGTATTCTATTAAACAGTTTTATCAGTATAACACTTGAGCCTCATTACTTACCACAGCATTCTTTATGCCTGTCTTGGAAGCCCCCCCTCCTCCTGCTGTGATCACAAGCCCTGTTTTAGGGTCCACTTTAATGGAGTATAAGGGAAACGGGGCTCTGTACAGATCGGGCACCCTCCTCTTCCCCATTGTTGTTGTGCAAGTCACTCACACCTCCTCATAAAACTACTGCATTCAGAACACAGAGAGAAAAGTGTTAGTTTATCGGTTACATCCTCTATCGTCCATCTGCAGTGAGCCTGCTAAACCCTGGAACAGGTGTGTCGCTTAAAGGCACATGAACAAGTTAAAACACACAGACATCCAGTTGGCTTGACAAAACCTCATAAGGTGGATTCATACTGGGTGCTTTAAGCAGACAGTCAATTGCTGACAACCATATCCTGTCACTTTAAGTACTACACAGAAACCAGTGACATGATGTATGTCTGTGGGTGAGAAAACACTGGCATTGGTCAATATCTTAAAAAAATTTAAAAAGATACAACAAGCTCAATGCAACTTTTTTAATAAGCTTGGTCCAACAATGATCCATAGAAAAGTTGGTAGCAATCAGACCTAAGGTTTAGGAGGAGATGCCAAAAATATATCTGACAAAAAAATTCAAAATGGTGAAATATTTACTCAGGCCAACTGTTTTTGTTCTTGAAGCTTTTTTGTAGAGCACATTGAGCTGGATTTGTGTGTCAAATAAAGTCATGTCAGTGTGAAATTTTGGGCAGATTAAAGCGCCCCCCTTGGGCCAATGGGGGTCATATCTCTTGAAAAGCATCTTGTCACAACTTCCAATAATTGTTAAAAATTGTATGTGTCTATGATGTACCATCTCACGGGAATTTGCAAAAACAAAAGGAACAAATAAAACTGCACTAAAACAACAGACTTTCAGCCCTTTAAGCTAGTACCCCTAATGCAGGAGAAGCCAACCTGCAGCTCCACAGCCACATGCAGCTCTTTGGCCCCTCTTCAGTGGCTCCCTGTGGCTTGGAAAAAAATAATATGGAAAATGAGTAATAGTAATTCTTTAACATTTCAGTTTTCAAATATCGTTGTTGTTGGCCTGAAGAAATTCTTAGATTCTCCAAATGTAAAAATGTGGCCACACCAACTAAAAAATATTTAAACATTTCGTCGACTAAAAAAGCATCACACATCTACAGTCTGGCACCTTTTCCTCTAAATTCTGCCAAATCTAAATAGCAGTGGCTAGTTCTGAGTTTCCCTAGTTAGGCCAGGTATAGATTCCAAATCCAAAAAAGAAAATGGCTTGATGGATAACAGGGAAATCAATAGTGCCTCGACAGACATGTTTACTTTCACTGCCAAAAATTAAAGCCCCAAATAATCATCAATTACCCACTGCAGAACAGCCACTTTATGGCCAAACATATTAACGAATGCTCATTTAGACCTATTAGTGCTGTTGACTGGCTAATTTCGACTTAATAGGCTGTGTTACCTTTATTATAAGGCACAAATGGGTTTTGCAGCACAAGACAGAATTATTTTTAATTCTGGTCAAAAATGGCTCCTCTGATAGTAAAGGTTGCTGACCCCTGGTCTAATGGATGCAAATATTAACATCTGAGTCACTGAACTTAAACTCATAACTAAGAAACTTTTTTTAATGAGATCGCTAAAATTTGGTGATTAGTTCCTTTTATAGAACCCTCGTGAGGACTGCTGTGATGCACTGTATCAGCTTTGCTTGGTGTTCTCTGGCAACCTAATAGCCTACACCAAAATTCCAGCCTTCTACAGTTTTATGAGCTTTGCTTTGCTTTTAACAATAGTTACGATGAAAGTGTGAGACTTGTCACTGTGTCTGTCTGCGCTGGATGTGTGTAGTGTATTGAAAGCAGATCGTCCAGTCTTGTCCTCTTTCTTTTGCAGCGCTTTAAGTGAAACGTCAGTCTTTTGAAATCGGCAGCATTTACCTGGGCTAACAAGGCTCAGCAGCTAACGTGAGTGCTGTTAGTGCCAGCGTAAGAGTAAACGAGATGTAAGATCTAGGCTATAAATAAAACATATTTCTGTTTTCAGCAATAACGTAAGAAAACTTCAGTTACCTTACAACTGCTAAGTGTAAATTAAAATTGATGTCAATATCGTTTAGTAGTACCTAATAGCTACAGTTAGCACTACCGTTACAGCCTGCTAGCTCTTGCGGCTGATTAAATTAGAAGTCCCCTACCTGTGAAATTGCCCTGGTTTGTCTTCCGTTCTTATTTAAGCGGATAGCTAAGTAAGTACCAAATCAGATGATTTCATAGTGGTCTATCAACGACAAAGGCTTGTGATGAAGAGGAAGTGCTGGGAGCTAGTGGCTACAGTGTACAGACAGCTCGACAGCTATTTCCCAACGTACACGTCAGCAGCGTAGCGGACGCTTTGTTCTGACGTCACCACAAAGCTTTCAAATTTCTATGCCAAAGTTAGGCTCGTTCAAGATGAACTGCGCCACGCCTGGAAAGTAGACGAGAACAGGCGGCCGCAGCGGGGGCGGTGACAAAAAGCCGCAGTGAAGTCGGACAGTTTCCCGATAGTTTCCAGCAGCATTCAGTCCGTCCAGGAAGTCACAGACACACTTAAATCCTGTCTGGAATGATGTCAGTTCATTAAAAAAAGTGATCAGACCCATATATCAGTTTGTTTTCAGTCTCCAGTTGTTTTAATTATGATAGATAGCCTACATATTAAAATGCTTTACCTACAGGTGATCTGTCGTTTATGTTCATGGTTTATCCTCCATTTGATATGAATTCTCCTGTAAATCAGCATCATATGAGTTTGACCTGTCCCCTCAACTACACCGGCTGAATAAACTGTGTTTGACTATAAGGTTAATATTTTCAAAGGGAAAAACATACAAGACAACAGCTTTCATTAAAGATCAGTCAGATACAGTCAGGGCTTCACATCTGATGTTATTTTAAGAATCCTCACATCCCACTGACCACAAGTGTCTGTGTTGCTTAATACCTAGGCTAAATAATGAAACCATCCAATATTAATATAGTACAGTAGACTCTGTATAGTTTATGATGAATGTATTCAGTCTCTGACAACTAACCTTCACCATCAGTCACACAACATGTTTTCTGTTCACAGAATAAACCTTCAGATCAGACAAATACAATCTTAATCTCTAAAATTCAGCAAAAATGAGTAGTTTATCTAAAACGTCATCTGGTGGAGTCGACATCTGAATCAATCAGCTGTTAGATCAGGTGAGAGCCAGGCGGTGCAGTCGGTGGAGAGCAACTGCAGCGCCAGGCTCTAAAAACTGCGGCCGCCTCGCTCTCGGGGCTTTATCGCCATCCACTTCTGTAATACGTCAGAGCAAGTCGGGATGAAGTCGGACACAAAACTAACAAGCATGCATTGTGCGCCGGTTATCGAATCTGCGCACGCCTGGCTCATCTCGAAAGAACCTACTGTGTTTTTGCTGTTGCGATAAGTTTGCCTTTGCATTTGTCGAGAACAATATACACTTTGTCTTAGTATAAATTCCCCCTAATTTCTGTTTACAACAAATTTCCCAAGACCCACCATCACAAAGTACAGCTTATTCCTGACATTTGTCTGAAAAACCAATACAAAAACAATGAAGTCAGGGATAGATTACACAGACCGTAGAACAGCTGCATTATTGGGGTTAAAGTCCTGAAGGAGCAGGAACCTACTGAGTTTGTGCTGGTGTAAAATAATAATAATAAGAAGAAGAAACAAAGCAAATTAATGCCTAAAAACACAATACTGGAAAGGACACACCCCTCACACCACAACTCGGATTGACTTGAAGTTTGGCACACATATGCAGATCAATGTGTTCTACAAAAAGCCTCTTGGACCAGGTGTGGCATCTCATCACAACACAGGTGTGCCTTGGGATGGTCACAATAAAAGGGCACTCTGAAATGTGCAGTTTGATCACACATCACAATGACACAGATGTCCCAGGTTTTGAGGGAGCGTGTCATTGGCATGCTGACTGCAGGAATGTTGACTAGAGCTGTTGCCTGTGAGCTGAATGTTCATTTCACTATCACAGGTGCCTTTGGGTAGGTGTTTATAAGTTTTAACTTCTACCTACACCCTTTCAGTTACATTGATTATTGAAATGTACTGAAATAAACACCATTCATTCATTCATTCAATGTAATTTGCCTGAATTTGTCAGTACATCCAACCAGCTTCACAACTGCAGACCATGTGTATCCACACCGGCTCAGGACCTCTACATTCACCGTCACCTGTGAGATCATCTGAGACCAGCCACCTTAACAGCTCATGCAACAATGGGCTTGCACAACTAAAGAATTCCTGCACAAACTGTCAGAAATTGTCTCAGTAAAGCTCATCTCTGTGCTTGTCACTTCACGAGGGTCTTGACCTGATCACAGTTTATTGTACCGACTTGAGTGGGCAACTGCTCACCTTCAAAGGCATCTGGAAATTTGGAAGAGTGTCTATTCACAGATGAATCATGGTTTACACTATAGAGGCAAATGGTGTGGCGTCATGTGGGCAAGCGGTTTGCTAATGCCAACAATGTGAACAGAGTGCCCCAGGATGGCAGTGGGGTTATGGCATGGGCTGGTATAAGCTACAGACAACAAACTCAGGTGCATTTTATTGATGGCAGTTTAATGCCAGAAATAAGGTCCTGGGGACTCATTTATAAAGTTTGCTTACGCACAAAACGGGGCTTGAAAGTGGCGTACGCCTCTTACCACGCAAAGGTTGTGATTTATAAAAATAAACTTGGCGGGAGAATGTGCGCACCTGTAAGCAAACTCTGAGTCATGCGTGCGCACATTTTGGAGACACTGGGAAGTGGCGACGCACGAGGTGGGGAAGGGGATTCGGATTTTTATTGATGTCTCACACAAGTTTAATGTCACGCTATCATCAACGCAGCTGATGCTGTCAGCTGTGTCTGTGGGACTGCAGGGACGGTGCCATCTTGCGCAATTACGCACGAGGGTCACCGCAATTTATATGTTTATGGCAATTAGTCTTATCAGACTCCCGGCCTGAATTACAGCATGAACCAGTGATATTCCTGTCCCAAAATACAATTTGAAATACAATTCAAAGATTATAGTATAATAGGCAAACATGTTTCTTCATGCCGGTTTTGTCATGAACAGCACATGTTTAAGTAGGGCTGATGAAATGAGTGTAACGGTTGTGCGCTCACAGAGTGGACAATGAGACGTTAGAGGCAGTGCGGATTAAACAAGTATTTAGAAAGAATTTCAGTTCAGGATTTGAGTTGGATTTTACAAAGTTTTTATGAAACAATTAAAACTCACTCCAAGCGCAAAATTAGGCTGCTGGAGTTAATTTCAATGATAACGTGGATCTAAGGTGGATATAGCGTGCAGCGTCGTCGTATAGGGGGGAAAGGTGATGACAATTCTAAGGGCCCACAGCCCACTAGGGCCCACAAACAGCCCCCAGTAGCCTCTATGACTAAATTATTATGCATAGACTTAACTAATATATATTCATACTAATGAATCCGAGCTAAAACAAAGCCACAAAGTCACACAATATTTTAATTTTAATAATTTCAATAACCCCCTTGGCCCCTTCTTTAAAAATGGTTTAGTCCACACCACGGTTCGCTCTTCCTCATGGGAATTAACTGAGTGCGAGCAAGCTCCAGCAGGGAGTGAGGGAGATCAAATAGGCTAGGTGATGGCCCCCAAAAAACACAAATCTGGACACCAGAAAAGACTTGAGAAGGAGGCCAGAAGTAGGAGCAGCAGAGCAGGGGCCCAGGACATCAAACAATTTTTCTCTAAGAATGGTGAGAGTAAAACTACCGAGGGCGGCTGAAACGATTAGCCTACTTGTTCATTCATTTATTGTCTGTAACCTTACCTTTGACGGGGCGCAGGCTGGAGCCTACATTAGCTGTCTCATCGGGCCGGGCTAAACTCTGGACAAGTCACCAGTTCATTACAGAGCAACGATTCCTAGGTTATCCTCCCAGACATATATCATTTTCGACCTCTAGACGGTGCAATTAGCCCGGTGTTATTAAGCTGTTATAAAGTATGAATGAGAAATTATCATCCAATGATGCGTTTCATTTTTTGCATGTGTATGTCCGTGTGTGCGTGAGTGTGTGTATGAGTGTGTTTGTCTGTGTGTGTGTGTGTGTGTGTGTGTGTGTATTTTCCAAGTTTATGTCTAAAAACAAAGAATTTTTTTTGTTTTTCCATTATAGACAGGTTTGGCGTGACATATGATGATGGATTATCAAAGACTGGTGCCTGCCAAAAAATTTCAGAATTTTTTTTTTGAAACCATGTCTATACTTTTCTATTGGCAGCAGATAATAACACCTGCTGCCCTCCCGGGTCAAATTGACCCGGCTGTTTATAAAGCATAAATAATAAATGATGATCCAATGATGCCTTTCATTTTTTGCATGTGTGTGTCTGTGTGCGCGTGAGTGTGTGTATGAGTGTGTGTGTCTTTGTGTGTGTGTGTGTGTGTGTGTGTGTGTGTGTTTTATGAGTTTATGTCAAAAAACAAGCATTTTTTTTTTTTTTTTTCCATCAAAGACAGGTTTAGCATGACATATGATGATGGATTATCAAAGACTGGTACCTGTCAAAGTTTTTAATAACATTTTTTTTTGAAACCATGTCTATACTTTTCTAATGGCAGCAGATAATAACACCTGCTGCCCTCCCGGGTCAAATTGACCCGGTTTTATTTGGCTGTTTATAAAGCATAAATAATAAATTATCATCCAATGATGCGTTTCATTTTTTGCATGTGTATGTCTCTGTGTGTGTGAGAGTGAGAATGTGTATTTGTGTGTGTGTGTGTGTGTGTGTATTTTTGTGTGTGTATGTGTAAAAACGAGCATAAATTATGAATTATTTCATCTATAGATAGGTTAGATATAGGTTTAGAGTGACATATGTTGATGGATTATCAGAGACTGGTACATGTCAAAGATTTGTCAAAAAATTGCCTTGAAACCATTTTTATTTTTTGTATGGCAGCCAATAATGACATCTGCTGGTCAAATTGACCAGGCTTGATTTGGCTGTTTATAAAGCATAATGAGTTCGTCATTGTCCAATTATTTGTTCCGTTTTTTGCATGTGTGTATGTGTAGTGTGTGTGTGTGTTCAGGGAGACGTGTGGTGGTGGTGGTGGTGATGGTGGTGTGTGTGTGTGTGTGTGTGTGTGAGTATACGTGTGTGTGTGTGTTGTCAGGAAGGTATGTTTATCATGTAACCTACAGTTGTTTCTAAAATTGACTCACCTGTAGTTTGAAGTTGTGCTTCAAAGTGTGTGTGTGTGTGTGTGTGTAGGTGTGTGCATGTGTATGGTTGTGTGTGCTAGTGTGTGTGTGTGTGTGTGTTGGAATGCATGTGTGTGTGTGTGTGTGTGTGTGTGTGTTTTCTCTGGGAGCTTTGATTCATCATGTAGGCAAAAGTTATTTTTGAAAGTTTACTCACCTGTAGTTTGAATTTGTGCTTTGAATTGTGCATGTGTGTGTTTGTGTGTGCATGCTAGCATGTGTGTGTGTGTGTGTGTGTGTGTGTGTGTGTGTGTGTGTGTGTGTGTGTGTGTGGGGGGGGGTGTTCTTTGGGAGCTTTGATTCATTATGTAGGCAAAAGTTATTTCTGAAATTTAGTATCACATTTGTAGTGTGAAGTCATGCTTTGAAGTGTGTGCGTGTGTGTGTGTAAGCGAAGTGGAAGTGTGTGTGTGCGTGTGTGTGTGTGGTTTGTGTGTGTGCCTGTCTTTGTGTGTATGTGTGTGTGTGTGTGTGTGTGTGTTGTGTGGTAGCTCTGATTCATTTTGTAGGCAAACATTGTTTTTGTAATTTAGTTTACAGACCTGTGGTTTGAAGTTGTGCATTGAAGTGTGTGTGTGTGTGTGTGTGTGCCTCTGTGTGTTGTCTTGAAGGTCTGAGTCATTATGGAGGCAAAATTTATTTTGAAATTTTGTTTACACACAAGTTGTGTTTTGTAGTTGGGTGTCTGTGTGTGTGTGTGTGTGAGTTTGTGATGTGTGTGTGTGCCTATGTGTGTCTGTGATGGTCTGTAAATGTGTATATGTGTGTGTAGGTGTGTGTATTTGTCGCCATCTGCTGGAATGTGACCCATTTTACAACCGGGTCAAATTGACCCGGGAAGGCTATAGGTGTTACACTTTCAGTGGAACACCCATAATTCAATCAAAAGTTGTGGTAATAAATTATATTTGTAATGGGCATGACAGGCCCAGGATATGTAATTTTGGTGCATGTAGATGAAAAAACACCACTTTTATGATTAAGCGAATATTTTTTTCGGGTCAAAAAGACCCGAAGATCACAGCAGGGCTAGTGTAGCTGGCTAACTCAACATTACTAATTTGGAGGCTACTACAGTGGACTGTGTGTTTCACACATATCACTGTCGGACAGTGCTCCACAGTATGCACCCACTCAGAGGCTGCATTGAATTGTATTATGACGCATTCAAGTTCTACTCAGTAATTATGAGCATCATGTGAAGGTCAATTACGTTATCATGATGTGTTCAAATGTGGTCTTGTAAAAATGTGTTATTGGTGGGACGTTTGAATAGCCTAAATACAAAAAAGTTAAATGTTCAAAGATCTGTTGTTGTTGTTTGTTTTCATATCAATATAAAATAAAAGACACCATAATAGCTGACAGCAACAAAGTAAAAAGACCATTTAGAATTTTGGACAGTTTACAATGACTTTTGAATGGTTTAAAAATATTTTTTGCCTGGCAAAGTGAAGCTGTCTGCCTAGAGCTATGGTACTAAGAAGCCCATTTAGATTTTGTGTATTCCAAGACTAGGTTAGTTCTGCAACAGTTTTTCCATGAAACATAACATTTAATGTTTACAATATATATTGTAATATATAATGGAACAATAAACCTTTATGCTCTGCTGCGCCAGAATCAGCAGTGGCTGCTTCGTCTGAGTTTGACCCTGCAGCAGACCCTCACCCCCAGCAGTCCAATGAAATAGCCTTGCTAGACTTTCAATTGAAAGTCAGCTAAGCCGACAGTTGGACTTCAAAGACCTCATCAGTGACTTTGCCAACAAAAAGGCCCGGCATTGGGCTTTCTGATCAGACTGACAGTGAACAAACAAGCCAGTTTAAACCTAAATTGAGATTAGATGAGGCTTGTTTTTGTTTTTGATATTTATTTTACAACAACGTATTTCATGTGCTGTTTGTTTTACTTGCACATTTAAGTTGAATGCTACATATCTACCTTGGGCTCCACCTTGTGGACTATCTTGAGCCAGGACACTTTGTTTTTTTTGCATATCAGTGCTTTATTGTTACAATAAAATACCTACTACCTATTTGTTGAGTGGTTAATTGAAAATGTATTTGCAATCAGAGGTGTAATAACGTGTTGCAAATCAGAGAAATGGGAATAAGACAACTAATAATACATAATTTACATAATAATACTCCGACTTGTTGAGGGGTTAATCGTAAAAAAGAAAACAAATTGGGTGTATTACACCAGGCACCGTCAAAAACACTGAAAAACAGAAAAATGAAGAAAAACATCATAATACACAGTTGTAAAAAAAGTGGCAATGAATGGGGTACAGGGGCCCACACCGATATTCTTTCAGGGGCCCCAGAATTCCTAGCAACTGCCCTGAGTGTGCGTGCGCACGGTTTTATAAATCAGATTATTTTTTGGCGCACGCCATTTTCAGCTTTTGGGTGCACGTCAACTTTTAGTATGAATCCTAAGCACTCTTTTATAAATGAGGCCCCTGGTTGTTAAAAACGGAATTTCCCCTTTAAATGCACAGAGATACAGTGACAAGATCCTGAGAGCCATTGTCATGACATTCATCCACCACCATGACCTCATGTTGCAGCATGAAAAAGCACTGCCCCATGCTGCAAGGATCTGTACACAACTCCTGGAAGCTGAAAACATCCCAGTCCTTGTGTGGCCTGCAGACTCACCAGACATGTCACCCATTGAGTATGTTTGGGATGCTCTGGATCCGTGTGTATGACAGCATGTTGCAATTCCTGCTGATATCCAGCAACTTCACACAGCCACTGAAGAGGAGTGGGCCAACATTCCACAGGCCACAATCAACAACCTAATCAACGCTATATGAAGGAGATGTGTCGCACTGCATGAGGCAAATGGTGTCACATCACATACTGACTGATTCTTTGAGGTATCTGGGACCAAAAAATACATTGCTGTAGCACTAGTCCTGTGAAATCCTTATAAATGTATTTTTTTAAGATCAACCTGCACATTTTAGGGTGTCCTTTTATTGTGACCATCCCAAGACACATCTGTGTAGTAATGATGCTGTTCAATCAGCATTTTGTCACCTGTCACATGGATTTGATTATCTTGGAAGAGAAGAAGAGCTTACCAACATGGATTTTAACACATTTGCGAAGAAAATTTGAGAGATATAACTTGCATAGAAAGTCTTTAACTTAAACCTGTGAAAAATGGAAGCAAAACAAGTGTTTTTGCATAAGGTCCTAGTGAAAACCAAAATGTCATATTCATAAATGTAAAACTGACAACACACAAAGCTGAGTATCAAGTAAGAACATTAAGTGCTTCTCTTAAAAAAACACAATTACTGGCTGTATCCAATCCTAAACACAAGAGTAACTAAACTTCATGTATTTCAAATCAAACTAGTGTGTCTTGTGTGTCTGAATGTTTTTCATGTTACAGTTAGTTTCTGATGAACACAGCAGAGTCTAAACATACAAATGTCCTAATGGAATGTAACACCTGCTGTCTTTCTTCTGCTCTGCACTGACAAACAATCCTGCTCTGCAACCTGATCAACTGCTAGCAGATTTTAGCAGAATATCTGTCTATGTTTTGACAGGAGAATGAGGATTCACTCTAATTCATTAAACAACTTAACTTTGAACATTTGTGCTTTATGAGGATATCAAGTCATTCCAAATCACAGGGATGAAGTCCAAGTGAATTCATGTGTTATGGGTGTTGAAGTCATCAGATTCATGACTCAAGACTGACTTAAATCCAAGTGATGTAACTGAAGTCCACACCTCCTTTTAAATATGACAGAGGATATGTTAAGAATCCGATGGCCCATCTGCAGGTCCTCGTAAGGTTTTATTTGATGATTATGAAATGTACAAAACTGCTGTATTTGCTGTGTGTAAGTGGTTTACTCATACAACCCATCGTTCAAAAGCTACCCTCCTTGGGGTGCCATTAATGCTGACTATTTCAAGATACAACCACCACAGCACGCTCAATAAACGCTCCTGTTGACTTACGGTTTTGGCAGCAGAGTGAACGGCAGCATGCCCCTGACCTCTCCTGATTTTTCACGCTTATCACATAACCTGTAGTGCTTTGCAGCCAACTTTTTGACCTTATATGGATGAACACTCTAGATGTTGACATAAGCCAAAGTCCTAAATGCCACCTAAAAATCAGACTATAAGAAAAATAACAGACAGAGGGAGGCTGTTGCGGCTAGCGCTAGCATGGCTAACGCTTAGTCGTCGCAAGCTAACATTGACAGTTTTTTGGACACACAGCCTCCACCCTGGTTTTTGAGAGAGATGGAAAAAATAACGAACGTGATCCAGAACACATTTGCTGCCCGTCTCAACCAAGTGGATGCATCTATTGAGAAGCTGGGGGGAGGACTGCAAGCTAACACGGACAGGATAGCTCAATTGGAGCAAAAATGCACCGAGCTGGAGCAGTCACCAGACTTCAACAAGACTACGACGAGTTGGCCCAAAAACACTCCCGGGCTGAGGCTGAACTTAGGACGCAAATCAACGACCAGGAGAATTGTCAGAGAAGGAAACATTTAAGGATTGCAGGATTCCCGGAGGGAGTTGAAGGTAACGATGCCATTGCCTTCCTAGAAAAATGGTTACCATCGATACTGGGTCTCTCTCTGTGACATTGGAGATAAAAAAGAGTGCAGCGCACCCTATGCCAACTCCTCAGTAAGAAAAGTAGCTATTGGCTGCCCTAAAAGTTGCTAGAAGTCCCTAAATGATGTCATCATCTAATTTGCATAATTTTCCATATGCATGTAATTGTAATGGATGCTGTAGGAGATAGGAATAACGTTGTGGGAGAGACAAAAGCTGAGTAAAAAACACCCTCAATATGTTTAGAACTACAAATGAACCTTCTTTCAGTGATTTATATTAGACAAAGAAAATTTTACATTTACATCCCGCCCTGGATCAGCCAGTGGCGGCTCCAGGCATGCATGATTCACTTGCAGTCTGGACGCGGAGGGGTTAACATCTCCTGCTCTGACTGTGAGTGCTTTGGGACGGGGGAGGGGCCCACAGCACCATTCTCTGCTCCTTGAGAAGAATAAGAACAATACATGCTTTCACGTCAGAGTCTCCAAAGGTCTCCAATAACATCAGAAAAAGTCGCAAGATTTGTCGCTAGTCGCTTTTTGAAAAAGAGTCACTAGAGGGGTCTGAAGAGTCGCTAAATGTAGTTGGCAACACGAGCCTTTATCATTAAACTTGCTAAGGTGAAGTTAGTTAGACGCTGGATATTCGACGGATATTCGCATATTCATTTTGGGTTCAACAGTGATTTCCACCTCCCTCTCATAGGCAGAAAACAATGAGCAAGATAAAAAGGTGTAATATCCCCACTCACCCACACACACATACTCAAACACTCACAAACACATTCTATTTTATAGGAATTTTTAATTAA
Organism: Epinephelus fuscoguttatus; assembly: GCF_011397635.1. Classification (NCBI taxonomy): domain Eukaryota; kingdom Metazoa; phylum Chordata; class Actinopteri; order Perciformes; family Serranidae; genus Epinephelus; species Epinephelus fuscoguttatus. The sequence continues at coordinate 46,236,385 of NC_064759.1, read as the reverse complement.
TTTAGTTTTCAGTGAAAAAAGTCTATTTTCTTCAATAGCTTTCACCTTACTGGACCCAGCAGGGGTGGGCTGGGGTTGCAATTCAGCCCGGGAGCTTGATTTGGAGAGGCCTTTTTTCCGATCTCACGACAGACACAAGTGGAACCATAATTTTAACATGAATACTTTATTTGCAGCATAAAAACAATCTAATGATATTAAACACAACACACACAGATTAGTCAGTCAGTAGAGTGTATTGATGCAAAGACCTATTGCCAACCCAGTCCTGCACACTGCACCTGTACCTGGCACTGTTTTTTTGGTGGTTCCTGCTCCACTTTCTTCCTTCTCCTCCATCTCTTCCTCCTCCTTCTCCTTCTCCTTCTCCTCTTCCTCCTTCTTCTCCTCCACCTCCTCTTCCATCTCCTCCTCCTCCTTCTCCTGTCCCTCCTCATCTGTCTCTTCCTCCTCCTCAGTCCTATGACTGGCATTATTCTGTCCCTCTGCATCAACTCCACGACTGACACTGGCCCTGTCAGCTAATAATAACAATAACAGCAACAATGATAAACGTTATAGCACTTTTGCAAAGAATTCACAGTGTTAGAACACAAATACAATATAAAATCAACATAACAAAAGCGCCACACACACGCATGCACGCACACACACACACACACACTGTAAATGAATTACTCACTTTAATGTATTTTTCTTGAGCTGGTAAAAATGGCTATATATTGATGTAGAAACAGAACAGCAAAACAGCTGTATAGCTTATATATTCCAATATTATCTTTTTAACTTTGAACACAGACTCTCTCCTGAAATAGGCTATGTTTTCTTTTGCAATAAAGAAATTTGTGCATTTTTCTGGTCAGCCAGTATGGATTTTATTTTTAATTGATAAAGCAGATTAATGATTTATGCACGTATGGTGTAACATTGCTGATAGGCTACCTTTAATGTTCTGTGTGTGAACTAGGGTTGGGACTCGTTAGGATTTTAACGATTCCGATTCCTTACCAATTCCTCTTACCGATTCGTACATTATATTCATTATACTTGCTATACTTAAACAAGTATATAATAAACACAAATGCAATCATACAAATACAAAAACTTTATTCTAACTGTTGCACAGTACAATTAGATGAAAATACACATTTGTGTGTGGTGTGTATTTCAGATTTAGAGCTTGTATCATCTCCCTGAGAATATATAACAACAAAAAGTGATTCTCTGATTTCTACAGTAACAATATTACCTCAAATTAACCACAGCAATGTAATAAAAAATACTTATACCTTGATTAAACGCTGAAAATTAAATGAAAGAGGGAGACAGGTTTTTCCTATTTTATCTTATTTTGTTATATTTCTCCCTCTCCCCTCGCTTGAAGCATTGGACCTCCCGCCACCTGCTCCCGTCTCAAACACGGAGGTCTCCCTCTCCGCTGAGCACCCACGGCGCATGCCCGGCCTGTTAAATAGCCGGTAACCATAACAACTGTGTGACACAAACTCAGTGCTTTAGTAATTAAATAATGTCGGGCTCGGACAGAAATATGCGGCCTGTGCCGCACTCTAATGGAAATGCACCTGACGTGTTTTTTTTTTTTTTTTGTTTTTTTTTTGTTACAATCAAGGAACCGTTTGCAGGAACCATTACTCCAAATGTGATGGAACCGGTTACGGAACCGGAACTTTGGACCCAGTTCCAAAAAAGAACTGGATCCAGATGCCAACCCTAGGGTGAACACATCCAAAAACGCAAACTAGAGTTCTCAATGGACCTGAAAATTACAACCCGACCCTGCAGATTTTTAAACCCAGACCCGACGCAGCCGACACACCAGCATTAGCCTTATTGTCTGCCCGAAAAAAAGGAAGCCCGAGGTCCGACCCAGCCCGAGTCATTTGCATATTTTTTCAGCCCGAACCCGGACCAAACCCGCAGGTCCGGTTGGGCTTGTCGGGCTGGCCCGACCTGTCTGGGATGATAGGGCCATGTAGGCAGTGCTTGCTAACCGCTCGTATCCCCCCTTAATATGCAAAATAGATTGACCCAGTCTGATGTTCCACTCTGTGCCACTGCCACCTGCAGCTGCGAGGGCAGGCTGCTGCGGTCAACCGCGGCTGCGTTTTATGGGGTAAAAAAACGTTCCAACCACTGGCCGGTTCGGCCTGGAACAGACCGGCCATTTGGGAATACTCCCGAACCTCCCTATGGTAGCCCACCCCTGGGACCCAGACACCCCACACCAATGTAGAATGGTTTGTCTATGTGGGCCTAATAAGACACACCTCTTTTTAAATGGGTTTCATGCTCTTTCTATTTTATACAATTTTTTTTAAACAAACTCTAATGGTTTTCAGTGAAAAAAGTCTGTTTTCTTCAATGGCTTTCACATTACTGGACCCAGACACCCCACACCAATGTAGAATGGTTTGGTCAAGTGGGCCCTAATAAGGCACCCCTCTTTTTAAATGGTTCAATGCTCTTTCTATTTTATAGGAATTTTTTAAACAAACACCATTGGTTTTCAGTGGAAAAAGTTTAGTTTCTTCAATAGCTTTCACATTACTGGACCCAGACACCCCACACCAATGTAGAATGGTTTGTCCACATTGGCCTAATAAGACACACCTCTTTTTAAATGGGTTTCATGCTCTTTCTATTCTATACAATTTTTTTAAACAAACTCCATTTGTTTTCAGTGAAAAAAGTTTATTTTCTTCAATAGCTTTCACGTTACGGGACCCAGACACCTCACACCAATGTAGAAAAGTTATTGGACTCAGCATACAAATGAACAGACCCTGCCGAACACTTATCTGATCAATCGGCATAACTTCAGGGTCTCATCTGTGGGTAAGCTATAGTGTACTTTTTTTGTGTTTAGAGTTTGACTGCAGGGCCCAGTTTATTTCATATAATTAATTCTTTTATGTTCTTGCTTTCCACCACTAATCATTGGGGTTGAGGGAGACTCATAGAACTGTTTAATGGCTAAAAGTCCACTGACACTGAGTTATAACTGTCAAAGTCAATGTTTTTCTAAGTTTATCCCAGTGTAGAAATTAGTAAGTAGAGCAATCTATGCAAGTTCAATAATGCTACCACAACACTACGGATTTCAGTCAATTTTAGAGTGTACCTCTTTAGTTGGGGAAAAAGAGGTTAGGGTACAGAGTTTGACAAAGCTTATTCTATTTTTACTACAACAACCTGAGTATGTATACCTTATAATAATACAGAGAAAAGAGGGAAATATTCTGTTAATAATTAGGACTATTTTATGATGTGTTACAAGCCATATAATGTACATAAAAATCACCCCGATGGGATATAGGTGTCTGGTTTGGAACGTAAAAGGGGTAAACAACTATGTGAAGAGGAAACGCATTTTAAGTTATTTGAAACAGCACAATGTTGGTATAGCCTTATTGCAGGAGACACATCTGACAGACGATGAACATGCTTAATTGAAACAAGGTTATAGCCAAATATTTTTTTCATCATATACATCTCAAGCTGGAGGAGTGGCCATGCTACTTCACAGAAATGTCCCCTTTCAGATGAATTCAGTCATTAAGGACCGTTATGGGAGATCTGTGATAGCACAGGGGTTATTACACTTAGAGCCCATAACACTGGTTAATGTTTATGGAGCAAACACAGATAATCCTCAGTTCTTTGAGAAACTGTTTTTACTCTATCTGACTTACACACTGAGGTCTACATGGGAGGAGATTTCAGTCTAGTTTTGGATCCAATCCTTGATAGGTCTGCTCTTTAACACGGAGTGCTATATTTCTAGAAGAAGAGATGATAGGAATGGGGCTTGTAGACATCTGGCATACATTAAATAAGGATACTAGAGGATACTAATTTTATTCTTCTGTCGACAATAGTTATGCCTGTACAGATTTAATGTTGATGCCCTCCTCTAAGATACATCAAGTCACATCTTGTGAATATTTGGCAAGAACCTTATCAGATCATGCTGCCTTGTTAGTAACAATACCTGCAGTCACACCAGTTACCAGACGCAACAGATGGAGATTCACCTCACATTTACTTAACGAATCAGAATTTGTGAATACGATCAGCATGGTACGGAGCCTCAAAGGGGACATGGATGTTCTGTTTTTTTATTAAAGTATCTCGTGCGCAGGAGAAACTATCTCGCTTTTCCCGGAAAATCATCTGGATGAATGCATTTACTACCAGCAGTGACCCAGAAATCATTGGAGGCTACTACATGGAGGCAGTCGAGAGATTAGGTGGTTGTCCAAGGATTGTCAGAGGCGACCGGGGCACAGACCTTTACAACATCTGCAACATTCTGATGGTGGAGTCACAGCTGCATCTTCCAGCTGATGCTTATCAAGCAGTGGATTTGTACCTGCATTTGAGAAATGAGATAAGATCTACTCTCTAATTTGAGATGTGTATTCATCTAAACTGATCACATCACACAATGCTTTTCCAGTCCACTATGCTTTATTCACCAAAAAAACTTAACACCAAGTTGTTAAGTTTTTCAGGAACTCTGTAGACGCTATATTTGTAACTTTGGACTATTTTGCCTTAGAGAAAGGATTGATCTGTCTCTGTGTGCACACTGACTGCACTGTAACAGTGCTATGTGACAGATATTAAGAACATTTGCAACATTGTTGTGGGGCAGTTGAAACTTCAAGTGGTTGCTTGTCAAGAATTGTATTTGTACCTATTTATCTGAGGAATGACAGAGTATTCTTATCAGTATTTTTTCCTGGAATTAGACAGTGCAATTTGTTGTACAGCATATAGGAGTGTTGTCATAGATGTTTTACTTTGCCTTTACATCAGTCATGAACAGGAAACAAATAAACCCAACCATAACAAAGGAAAACACGACAGAATGTGTATGAAGAATTCATTTTTTATTGAAAAACATTTTACTTTTAACCGTTACAGGCAGTATGTTGCCCATATGAGGCTTCAGCAAAAACAGCCATGAGTAGCCATTTGAAATAGAATGTGGATTCTAATTCTATATTAGATTCTAATATTATAACGTCTGAATCTGTGACGGCAGAGAATGCAGCCAAGCTCTCTATGACCTGCTCAACTCGGTCACAGGCATCAGACTCCACCTGGGCAGCTAATTAGGGACCGAGCCCTAAGGCAGGGGACTGATCACAGAGCAGTCCTCGCCAAAGGCGAGGACCCTATTGTTTTTGCTGCGTTTATTCTTTATTCTTTCTCCCGCCGCCTCTTTGAACTGGAATTTGACCCCCTAAACATGCTCAAAAACTCACCAAAATTGGCACGCACATCAGAACCGGTGAAAAATTTTAGAAAATGGTGACATTAACCCCTAAAGTGCCAAAATGGGCTCTCTAGTGCCACCTAGGCACACAAAAATGGCCGCCACGGCCTGTAGGAACATCGTAGAAACATGAAACCAAAAGTGGCGTGTTCGTCTCATGAAGGCCTAAAAATCACGCACTGACACCCCTGACCTAAATCCAACAGGAAGTGAGATATTTGCCCTTTCAAAGTAAGATTTTGCCTTAAAACTGCCTTTCCTAAAAAATCTTCTTCTCATACACCGCTTATCCAATCGGCTTCAAACTTGCACAGATGACAGATCAACTCGTTCTAATCAAAAGTTATTCGTAACTTTTTCATTACTTGCTTAGTTTGGATTTTATGGCCTCCATAAGGTGAGATGTCAGAAAAACGTCCTGACGATCTTCGAAAGCTGTCCCATAGGAAATGAATGGCAGCAGGGGGGAGAAAGAGACCAATCTTAGGGCTTTTTCTAGCATTTACAGCGTCTCCATACTTAGTGCTACAGACTCCATTCCAACTCTCAAATGTTGCCACAGGTCTCATCTATTCACTCATATTTTCATCTTTTTCATATCTTTTACCGTTTTTGATCTGTGCCTCTCAAAGTACCATGAGCAAAAGTGGAGAAATTGTCAGTTTACAATGGATGTGTATTGCATGGAATGCTGTGAGCTAGAGTGGAGAGGGCTCTAAAAATCGTCTAAAACTTTTGTCTTTAACTCGCTGCCATGGCCACAATTTTCACTGTACAGACACAATTTATACCACAAAACGTAGGAAAATTTGTCCTGCTCACAGATATGTTGACATGGAATCTCTCACACGTACACATTTTTGCTGAGTGGCTCCAAAGCAAAGGGAGCGCCGATTCTTTTGTCATTCACTCCCATGTAAACTCAGAGGAGAAATTTCTGGAAACAGCTTAGGTGCATTTTAAACTCGCTCCCCTGACCACATTTTTGACTCGAGAAATATAAAACGCGACACGTGCGTTCACGAGAAGTGGCTGTCTCTCACAATCACTTTATTTTCTTGATTGGACCAACGGTTTGGGTATGGGAAGGGAGGGGATTGAGAGAGTTGTGCTCGTTTTCCTCACTCTGGAATTACTTCTTTCATTTGGACCCGGCCAGCACCATTGCGCAACAACTTCATGTTTACTCCAGAGATCGGCTGATTGCGCTGAGGCCGGCCAAGTGCCTTCATAGCTATCTCGGGTGACTTCAACCATGTCACCATGGCAACAACATTGCCCACATTTACACAGTATGTGAGCTGTCCTACCAGAGGGGAGAGAACACTGGACTTGCTGTATGCTAACGCCAAAGATGCATACAGCTGCTCCCCCCTCTGGGTAGGTCAGACCACAGCCTGGTGCACCTCAACCCCTGCTATGTACCACTAGTCAAGAGCCAGCCTACGACCATAAGGACAGTGAGGAGATGGTCGGAGGAGGCTTATGAGACACTGCAGGGCTGTTTTGGGGTGACAGACTGGCAGACACTCTGTGAGCCACATGGGGAGGACATGGACGGGCTCACAGAATGCATCACGGACTACATCAGCTTCTGTGTGGACTCCACTGCCCCAGCCAGGACTGTCCATTGTTATCCAAATAACAAACCGTGGGTAACAAAGGACATCAAAGTCATCCTCAACGCAAAGAAGAGGGCCTTCAGAGCTGGTAACAGGAAGGAGGTGAGAACAATACAGGGGGAGCTGAAGATGAAGATAAGGGAGGCTAAGGAGAGGTACAGGAGGAAGCTGGAGAGGAAACTCCAGTAGAACAACATGAGAAAGGTCTGGAGTGGAATGAGGACCATCACTGGCTTCAGGACCAACAACCACAGAGGAGGTGAAGGCAACGTGGACAGGGCCAGTGAACTGAATCTGTTTTTTAACAGATTTGACATTGCTGGCCCTGCCCACCCCACCTGCCCCAACTCTTCTGCTGTCTGTCTTGGTCAACCATCTCCCGCTCCGCCCTCCTCCCCCACTCCTCCCTCTCACACCTCAACACCCTCCTGCTTGAACCCCCCTCCTCCTCCTCACACCTCCTCCCCCCGTGGCCAGACTGACTGCACTTTCCATCATGAGGACTACACCCCTCCCCCACGTGTCGTCACCTACACAATGTGCTTTACTGCTGACCATGTGAGGAGACAGCTGATGAGACTCCACTCAAATAAGGCTGCAAGCCCTGATGGTGTCAGCCCCAGGGTGCTCAAAGCCTGTGCCCCCCAGCTATGTGGAGTACTTCAGCATGTCTTCAACATGAGCCTGAGTCTCCAGAGGGTCCCCTTGCTGTGGAAGACATCCTGCCTTGTTCCTGTGCCAAAGACGTCGCATCCCAGTGACTCCAAGGACTACAGACCCGTGGCATTGACCTCCCACATCATGAAGACCCTGGAGAGACTCGTCTTGGAACAGCTCCGGCCCATGGTCAAGCCACTTTTGGACCCCCTCCAGTTCACCTATCAGCCCCAACTTGGAGTTGAGGACGCCATCATCTACCTGCTCAACCGTGTCTAGGCCCATTTGGATAAGCCGGCAAGCACTGTGAGGGTCATGTTTTTTGACTTCTCTAGTGCGTTCAACACCATACGTCCAGCTCTACTGGGTAACAAGATGACAGCAATGCAGGTGGATGCCCCCCTGGTGTCCTGGATTGTAGACTACTTGACTGGCAGACCACAGTATGTGCACTTGCAGCGCTGTGTGTCAGACAGAGTGTTCAGTAATACCGGGGCCCCGCAGGGGACTGTCCTCTCTCCCTTCATCTTCACCCTCTACACCACGGACTTCAGCTATTGCACTGAGACCTGCCATCTTCAGAAGTTTTCTGATGACTCTGCTATAGTTGGATGTATCACCAAGGGTGATGAGGATGAGTACAGGGCTGTTGTGGATAACTTTGTCACATGGTGTGAACAGAACCATCTGCAGCTCAACGTGGCAAAGACAAAGGAACTGGCTGTGGATCTGAGGAGGACCAAGACATCGGTGACCCCTGTTTCCATCCAAGGGGTCAGTGTGGACATTGTAGAGGACTATAAGTACCTGGGGGTACACACTGACAATAAACTGGACTGGGCTAAGAACACTAACGCTCTCTACAGGAAGGGCCAGAGCCGTCTCTATTTTCTGAGGCGACTGAGGTCCTTTAACATCCGCCGGACTATGCTCAGGATTTTCTATGAGTCTGTGGTGGCCAGTGCTGTCCTCTATGCTGTTGTGTGCTGGGGCAGCAGGCTGAGGGTGGCGGACGCCAACAGACTCAACAAACTGATCCGCAAGGCCAGCGACGTTGTGGGAAAGGAGTGTGACTCTCTGATGGTGGTGTCAGAGAGGAGGATGCTGTCTAAGCTACGAACTATCTTGGACAATGTCTCACACCCACTCCACCATGTGCTGGTCAGGCACAAGAGTACTTTCAGTGGGAGACTCATACCACCTAGATGTACCACTGAGCGCCACAGGAAATCATTCTAACTCCTCCCTCTGAGTGGCCCTGAGACTTTTTCCACACACTGCAATAATCTAATGTAACTTGTGCAATAACCCCATTTCACCCTAACTGTATATATTCTGTTTGTGTAAATAATCTTGTTCAGCTTACTATATATATATATATATATATATATACATATATGTATGTATATATGTATGTCCTGCGCCGCTCAGATTTCAAATCATTGTCGAATTATGGGCACTATTTTGTGGGGCAGACCACGAAAATTAAATAGCAATGTCCTCTTTGTTTTCTTTTTGATTATGGCATAAAATGTGCAGTCTTGAAGAAGAAAATGAAAATGCAAATAGGTTGATTGATTATTAATTTTATTCAGGAGTCAAATAATGCAGCCACATTCTTAAAATGAAAAAGCATTTCTGCAAATGCATTTTAATTTAAATATTGGTCACGATTCTTTTCCATACCTCATCAGATGATCATTGATAATTCCTGACCGTGTTCGCTTAATTTTCTGCTCCTCTCCAGTTTGTCGAGGTCGACTGATATTAGACAAACACACCTGGAGGTCTGCACAGAAGAGTCCTGGCTTTCCTTTTCCTCGTCCTCTCCTGACGACCACTCATAATTTAATTCAAATGAAATTTTGGGGAAAATCAAGTTTACCATACCATCTTCCTGGTACAACGCTAGTGTCAGTCTGCATCACTGTAGCGAGTGTGACAGTTGGTTAATTAACGGTTGTGTTTATATTTATAACACCTGTGAGCGGAGTGATTTTACTGTTACAAGTCCCAGGGATGTTATACTCCACATCAGCACTCATGGAATGCTTCTCGTCCAATTAAATTACTCGGTCGGAACTAACTGTTGTATAATTAACTTTATGTCTTAGCCAAACAGAACACTTAAAATCAACACTATTTTACCACATTTTGTAATTTGTAGACTACTTAAGTAGCCAAACATACCCCATATGTCACATCAAAGTGTAGTGTGTGGCATATCCGATGTACATGAGTAATTACCTCTTTTTTTAAGTTAGTATCCCTCAATGATGTTATCCATCGTGACTGAGAGATGAAGAGTATGGACTGTCTAAGGCTGTAACTGTACTCATTTACCTCATTATTGGACTTGGTATCTCATTATTTTGACTTAGTATCTCATTATTTTGAGATAGTATCTCATTATTTTGACTTAGTATTTCATTATTTTGAGATAGTATCTCATTATTTCAACTTAGTATCTCATTACTTTGAGATAGTATCTCATTATTTTGACTTGAGTTAGTAAGTCATTATTTTGACATAATATCTCATTATTTTGAGTTATTAGATATATTTTTTTCCATCAAGTGGCGGAAATGGGCTTCCATACCACACAGCCAACAGCAGACGGAGGCCAGAAAACTCACAGGCAAAACCCGTAGTCAGGAACCGAAGGCTGTAGCATTTACCGTGGCAGAGCTGAGAAAAGAAGATCAGAGGCAAGCCAGGTTGATACCGGGAAGTCAGTCCAATGAGTGAGTGGATCTGTGAGGTATGCAGGGCTGATTGGCGATGTGGGACAGCTGGGAAGACCAGGTGATAGTGATGAGACTGATTAGGAGGTCTGGCTGGTAGGTGAGTGAGTGAGGAGGAGTAAGGGTGAGTGGAAGTTAGCTAGAGCAGCAGGTAACAGGCAGGGTAGATCATGACACCTGGTAGTTAAATAATAACTAGCTACATAATAAATTCTCTCTAAATTCCTCCCAAAATTCCAGATTATTGCTCGGAGGTAGTGCGTATCCTGTAGTAATGCAATAGGTAGGCTACTTGGTAGTTAAAAAATACAGTACAAGTTCTTTGTAAGTTCCCGAATTGTTACCCCTTCATTCCATAACTTTACATCTTGTTCCCCTGTACCTACATATATGTATTTGTACATACTGTACAGGTACACCGTTGGTACAAAAATTACACCCTAACTCTGACATAATTACACTGTACGTTGTGGGCTGTAATCTAAATCATTACCATAAATTCTGGTCTGCAGCTTCTGATTTACTGTCGCATTACACACTATTAGAAGAACAACTTACTTTCTTACTAAAGCAATTGCAGGTTTCACTGACTATACACAGTTTGTGTGTGCACTGAAGAAGGACTTCTGCTCAGTGAAAGATGAAGGGGCACAGCAGTCATATTAAATGAGTATCAGCTACTGAGTAACAGTGATATTATGGATGTAGGAATACTAATTTTAGGTAAATTCAGATTAATTCTACAGGATTTCTTATTTCTGGATGTACAAGATAAATTTGACTTTATTTCTGGATGTACAAGATGTCTTTGAGATAATTCCCTCAATTCTTACTCTGATGTAAACAGAGAAGAAGACACATTTCTGTATAGTAGAGTACAGAGTGTACAGTATGTATTCATTTATATTGTGGTGCTGCAATCTGATTTGATTATATGGCAGCCTAAGCATGACAAAATATGACTTGTTGATAAATAAATGAGAGAAAAAGATATCCCAGCATTTCTCTCCTCAAAGACAAAATGATCTAATCTGTCAAATGTCAAATTCGCATCAAACGTTACATAATCTGAGTCCAGCATCACTAGCTTCTCATGTTGAAGCATACAGTGTATTAATTATAATGCAGACTGTTTTCTATGGTTATCGTCATCCCAGAGTAACATCATTAGGGAAATCCAGCAGCAAATTAATTACTGATGATGCATCAACAACCCGGGCAATTCTCTGCAGACTGCAACACTTCCGAGACAAAGGCTAATTTGGCATGATTCCCCAGATCATAGGTGACATGGCACGTTACCTAGTCTATGAATCAAGTCATTTAGTCTCTGAATCCACAAGCACATAACAAGTCAACTGTGTGTCTCTGTGTTTTAACAGTGTGACCTTGACAGTGGGTTTGGGATGCAATGTTTCTCATCAATGGCCAACAATCTGCGTAATGATCAGAGGTCCACATCAGGGTTTTAGTGGAACAATCAATACAGGCCTACTGGCAGTGTGGTGCTATTTAAAGAAGCTGGTGTCATACAGGTTCCATGTAGAAATATAAATGTAGTGGAAGTGTTAATTACGGTGGCTGGGAAGGTCAAAACAACATCACAAAATACAAAACACTTTTTGTTGAAACAAATTTACATTTTGGAAAACATTTTTACATATCATTAAACAAAATTACATTACCAAAACACTTTTACCAGTCCCCAAACAAATTTACATATCAGAAAACAAATTAACAAGACGCAAAACACTTTTACAAGCACTGAGACAAATTTACAAATAACACAAACCGGAAAGGGACCTTACATACAGACATAAACCTACATACTTACAAACATACAGGTGGTGCAATTCTCTATATGAGTATATATATATATATATATATATATATATATGTATACACATATATGTAAATATATATGTTTAACTACTTAATTACTTGAATATTTAACATACTGTTTCAGTAAATATCTTTTTCTACACAGTGAAAATAATTAATAAATAATTAAAATAATTGTCTTTGCTTATCAATACTTGACTATTAGACTCGACTTCAAGATGACTTAGAAGTGGATCAGAATCATAAATGATTTGTTGTATAGATGGAAATAAGTAAAACAAAACAAACAAAAAAATAACTATCATCTTTGGCACATGCATCTTTGCTTAGATTTTAGAGCATATAGCACTCTAGGCAGGATAACAGCAGCTCCGGTGCAGGGTTAGATGCTTTGCTGAGGCAACTGGTCAAAACAGCGTCACATTTTGGTAAGTGAACAGACATATGGCACAAATTAGACTATGGAGAGCCACCACATTCTACATAATTAATGGGAAACACTGATGTATCTCTCTCGATTTACCTATGTATATAACATGAAACGAATGTTTGTTATTTTACTAGATAAACATAGGATTGATGCCGCCACATGGAGCTGATGGAACAGATTTAAAACCTGTAAGAGGGAAAACACAACGTTATTTACAGACCCAGAAGTAGCAGTGCCCGATCTACCGAAACAAGCCGTCCAGAAAATGAGAACATTTAACAAGGACATGCATGAAGGACCGTACGTCCTTTTGAGACTGCTCAGAGGTGGTCCATGTGCCTGGGTCAGAAAGGCCATTAAAATTGGCAGAATATAAAAAAGAACTCAGAAAGCCATATTCCAGGATCACTTTTTTCATTTGCCTAGAAACACACTCTAAAGGAGGTTAGTGGATCTCATGATTCAATATTTTTACATATTTAGATATTCTACTGTCGGATACATCTACAGTAACTACATGATCTGATGAATTTTTTGTTTTAACAACAGTGGACAATACCTCAGACTCTGATTCTGAAATTGTCATCACATCGAGGAGCAAAGCTGAATTCAATTGAGCTGACACTGTGGTACATCAACTATTTATTTTTTTTAAATACGTATTTATGTATGTATGTATTTATTCATTTATTTATTGGATATAAACTTGATTTTCAGCATAAAACCTGTCCTGGTCAATATTTTAGATAAACAAGGCTATTGATTATTTTGCAGTTATTATAACTATCAGTAACACTGACAACCTTTCGCCATTGTTATGTACTGGATGTGGTAAGGGACAAATTATGGAAGCTTTTACAAATTGTTGATAATTTTATGCATTTCCTCTCAGGTTTTTGAACCACTGAACCGAAGTACTCACAAACACATACCTGAAGATGAAAGGTAGGTACTAATTTTCATACAAGAAGTACTTAATGCCTTTATCGAGGTGGCAGGGTCATACAGAACCAATTAAAAGAACTCTGACACGTTTCGGCATCTAGCCTTCGTCAGGGAGTCAAACCGATTTAATGAGAGACAACAAGTCTTTTCTAGTGGTAACCAGTCAATAGGAAATTTGGCTGTATTCATAATGTTTACATTCTTAGATGACTATTGTAGGCTTGAAGGATGTCATCTACTGGACTTTTAATATGTCTACACTAGGGCTGCACGATATTGGAAAAAAATTACATCGCGATTTTTTATTTTTATTTTTGTAATATATATTGTGATATTAAAAAACTAGGGATGGGGCGTCAGTGGCTTGGTGGTAGAGCAGGTGCCCAGGTTCGAATCCAGCCTGTGGCCCTTTGCTGCATGTCATCCCCTCTCTCTCTCCCCCTTTCACACTTGTCTGTCCTATCAATTAAAGGCTTAAAAATGCCCAAAAAATGTCTTAAAAAAAAAAAAAACTAGGGATGTCCCGATCTGATTTTTGTGCATCCGATCCGATACCGAGTCCTTTATTTTGAAACCGAGTCCGATACCGAGTCCAATCCGATACTTTGCAAAGCATTAAGAAAGAAAAAAAAAGAATGCATCCAAGTTGTCCCATAAGATTTGTTTTTTATTAAAATAGTATCCAAAAATCATAGCAGTGGTTCAGCGGCACAAAATGTAAACCAAGTCAATATCTTCTTCTTGTCTTCAATAAACAAAATAGGCCTATATCTTTTTTAGCGGTTTGACACATGAAACAAATATTTTTCTTTTACTCAGTCAAACCCCACAAAGAAACCATAAAACCCATAAAACAGGTCCCTCAACACCAAAATTAAATTGTTTTATCTGGTTTCTGTAGAACAAAAGAATTATACTCAGTTTTCAAAAATACAAATACAACAGTAATCAGTTTCAAGAAAGTATATATTTTTTCCGCCAAAGAAAATAAATGTCCCGCTCCGTTCAGTCAGTTTAATCCAGTTCAAATAAAAAACTCCACTCCGGGATTTCCAAATAACACACAGTTCACAGTTCACAGTTCACAGTAGAGGGCTGCATTGGGATTGGGTCCTGCCGGGTCCCGCGGGACCCAACCCAAATCTTGCAGGAGCGGGCAGTTTGAACTTTGCTGCGGGCAGGAACGGGCGGCTAAAAAAAACTGCGAGATCGGGATGTAGCCTATAGCAACAGGATGGAGTTAACAAATGATAGGGAAAAGAAGCTCAAACGGTCAGAAGGCACACTGAGCCCTCTACTTCCCAGCGCTCTCAAAGCTGGCGCGTTTCATCTTCAGTATCCCCGCATCCAGTGCGCTTTCAGAGCGGGCCTTTAGTGTCTGTGGGTGCATCTTGGAAGAGAGACGCACGGGATTGGGACCGCAGTCTGTCAGCAACAATCTCTTCGTCCACAGCAATATTATGGCCAAGTGATTCATTTGTTAAATTCATTTGTTTCATTCGTTAACTTTGTTTATTTTATGTTATTTATTAGTGTTATTTGAGTCACTCACAGCCTACTCTCCTTGCTATTTTTTAATTACATAAAGAGGCGTGATGATGCCGGCGTTATTGAGCATAGGCTTTATCTTTATCTCATTAATGTTTCTTATTCAGGTCTGTCTGACAAGGTCTATGTTAGGCTTGGACCACAGTAGCGGAGTCGGACACAACAGATGACTTAAAGTACAGTTTTTAATGTTCAGAAAAAAATGGCGACAGGCAGATACAAACTGAAACAATGCCAGCGCTGAGCAGGAATGGTGACTGGACTGAGGAGGCAGCGAGGCACACCCTAGGGAACCGGAGAAGAAGAAATAGGTTGAGGCACACGGGAAAAAACACACTGGTGTCTTCTAACGAGCTTACTAGAAATGAACACAGGGAATAACTCAGGTAGCACTACCGAACAGGACGGAATTATCTGGCAGTGTGGTGGAGTGAGGACCGGTCTTTTATGGAGAGGTGATTACTGAAGAATGAGCCTCCGGTGTGCCTTGGCTGCAGAGCGGGAGCAGGAAAGTGGGTCAGCCACGCCTCCAGCCACACACTGAAACGAAGGAAGGTAAGGGAGGGGAGAAAGGTGGAAGAGAACAACAGAAAACAAAACCAAAAACCCAAACCATGACACTGTCTTAGAAAAGAGACCTTAACCTCAATCACTGCGTGATTATATAAAGTTAGAAAAATAAATAAAATACAGAGGAGGAGAACAGAATATGAAACAGCCTTTATTTCATTAATAACTAAATGAAAACGAAATAGGAGCGCTATTCCTGACCAGTGAGTCAAAAGACATGCAGGCCAGGGAAATGAAACAAACAACCCCATGAATCTCTTTATTAATAGCCTATAAAATGACGTGTTTTCTCCTGCGGGACGGGAGAAGACACAAAATCAATGCATCTCTATTATTGTGCAGGCATAAATTCTTGCGGGAGCAGGCGGGAGTGGACATACACATTGCGGGTGCGGGCGGAAGTGTAACACACACGTTGTGTGTAATGGTCAGAAATTCAGCGGGAGCGGGCAGGAGCGGGATGAAGAAAACAGTCCCGCGCAGGGTTCTAGTTCACAGTTCACAGTTCAATTCAGTTCAATCCACACAGTTCGCTAAACAAAAGAAAACTCCACCCCAGGTTTTCCCGCAACCAAGGAGGTAAAGAAATTCCATTGTTGGCTCTGACTCAGTTCAGTTTCAAAACAATGAATCAACCTGGCCCAAACGTTCTAAATAAGGAATAATGAAACGGAAAGTAACCCCCGGCTTTTGCCAACTCACGGAACCATGTGTGAATGCCATAACACTCCGGCGTTGTTTTGGGTGTGGAGGCTCCGTAGGATCCCTTGATATCCATGGCGGAATCTCTGAGTTGAGGCCGGTGGCCGGATGGATGACATACCACGGGGACGCGCACCTATTTCGCGGACTTTGAGCAGTGTAAAATGGCGTGGTAGGCCGAACACGCAGAGGACTTCTGGTTCATTTCTCAAGTAGCATCCAGCTGCAGCCCCAGAGCAGAAGCCCCTGACGTGACACAAGCCTCTGGCTTGCCGGAAGTGCCCCTGGCATGACGGAAGTGACGTGTTTTGTTGGATAGTATTGTCGCGGCCTTTGTGTGGAACTGAGCTTGCAGGACACAGCATCTCAACGCAGTAGGTTTCAGGTAAGCTAACTGGAATAAACTGGCAGAAAATAGCTATGTTGTGTATTCTGTGACCGTTAGAAGAGGTCCCTGGTGAGTGTCGAGGGCAGGGCTCGAGACTTGGGATCCACTCACCTATGGTCCCGCCCGGGCCTGACCTCCGCGGCCTGGACGGATACTCAAGTGTGGGTGAGAGGAGCAGAGAGGAGCGCGGAGGTCAGGCCGGGCGGGCCGACACTGTGTATCCCAGAACGGGTGCTCAAGTGTGGGTGAGGGGAGCGGAGAGGAGCGCAGAGGTAGGGCCTGGCGGGCCGACACTGTGTAACCCAGAACGGGTGCTCAAGTGTGGGTGAGGGGAGCGAAGAGGACCGCGGAGGTCAGGCCATTACAACACTAAATTAAGCAGAGTGAGAGACCCAAAGCCTTCAATCTGGCTAAAAGACAGCTGAAATGCTAAACAAAAAAAAATACAGTGGTGAAGTTTGGATTTGTTTCTTGACGTTATGTGCTCATCGTCTTTTCTGTCTCTTGCAGGCTGCAAGGAGAAGCGGACTGGCCATCAGATATTGTATGTGGAAATTTGAAAATAAAGTTTGTCAAACTGACTTTTGTCTCTTCATTGTGCACACTTACACACGAAATATGGTAACAGTCAGCTATTTTTGAATGTTAGCATTGATTTCTCACATTGAATGGTGAAATATTTGTAGTTTGAAAGGTCCGACCTAAATGAATGAAGGTCGTAGTTAACGAAGCATATGAATATTAATATAGAAGGAGTGCCCACTGAGCGCAGCTTCTTTTATTGATGGTTTGAACATCACGTGGTGGTCAAAAACAAACAGCAAAAAACAAAGTTGACTTGTATGATTAAATAAAGGTAAAATAAATGGACAATTCATCAATTCATAGAAGCTATGTTAAGCAATTTTACTTAAAAAAGTTGTTAAAAAAAAGAGAAAAGTCACTTCCGTCATGCCAGGGGCACTTCCGGCAAGCCAGAGGCTTGTGTCACGTCAGGGGCTTCTGCTCTGGGGCTGCAGCTGGATACTATTGCATTTCTCACTCGCCAGAAACTCTCGCCATTCTTCTTCTTCTTTGGTTTCGGCAGACTAGACGCATCAAGGCGTATTGCTGCCCTCTGTTGTTTCCATGGGATTTCTTCTACTGCTTAATCATATTCTGTTGTTCCAATGTAGTGTAGATACTGCAGCAGCTTCTTCATCTTGATCCAGTCTTCCATATTCAGCAGTGTGTACATGTACATGTTCTCTCCAGCTGCTCCCAGTTCTCTGAAAAGTTTCCTCCTTTGACATGAGTATCTCTTGCATTGTAAAATAACATGTCACAGTCTCTGGCTCTCCACACTCACATTGTCCATCCAAGTGCTTCCCAATCAGAGTCAGCCCACTTCTAAGACCACAGTGACCAAGTCTTGTTCTGGTGATAACTACAACGTCTCTCCTGCTGCAACCAAAGCAATTATTACTTTTCCCTATGTTCTTTTGTATATTATAAAATATCCTGCCTTTGCTTTCCTTACGGGGGCGGATTGGCCTTTGGGAGATTTTTCCCGGTGGGCCGAACAATAATGGGCCGACGACTGCCCGTTTGTTTTTGGGTTTTTTTGCTGTGCCTTGCCATGGTAACTCTCCCGGCCCAGGGAGAGAGACATGCACTGCCCCACAGAGCTCAGCTGCATCCTGCAGACACAGCATAGGCCCAGTGGCTTGTCTGTCAAAAGAATAGCCTACCTGACCCAATGTGGCCCTATGATAGGCTACAGAGGCCCAGGAGACCCACCCACGCATGTTCTAGACCCCCTCTCATCCAGTCACCTTTAATGATGAGCAGTCATGATGAGAGAGAGAGAAACAACACAGCAGAACACAAAAACAAAGCGAGTTACAAAATGGAGAAAAAATGGAAAGGCGGTGCAGAAAAACTGAGGGAAAAGAAAAAAAAAGCTCATGCGACTGATGCTGCTAAGAGCAGAAAAGTTTTAGATATGTTTGCTGCGGGGGCCGGCCTGGCTTCAGCTGCGCCTGCGGGTCCCTCTCAGCAGCAGGTGGTGTCGGAGTTGGACAGTGAAAGTGGAAGTGAGGCTCCTGCTGCCATGGAGGGGGTACAGGAGCAGGAGGAGATTGGTGGTGGTGGTGGTGATAGCAGGGGGGTATTCCATCAAGTAGGCTAAAGGCAAATCCAGGCTTAAATGGCCAAGTCTGGCTAATGTGAGCCAGAGTTCTGTTCCATCAAAGTGGCTAAGATTAGCCTCACATCGGTAACCATGGAAACCATGGTTCTGGCTAAGTCTGATACATCGAGCTAAACTCCGGTTTCCATTCCATCAACGTGAGCCACAACTCCGTTCCATCAAGGTGGTTAACCTGAATCTCAGCCTAGTAACCATGGTAACTTATGCTGCCGGGCAATCCTGGTCTGTAGCACGATTAAGGTGAGGATTAGCTCCATCTAAGATCAAAAAATGTTCAATAGACAAGAACAGACACCTAAAAGACAGTTCTGCCAGTGCTTTTACACACTTACAACTGTCATGTAATGATAAAATAATATGTAGATCATAAAATATATAACATAATTAATCAAAAAACACTAATTATTAAAAAACAAATTAAAATGTAATAAAAATAAGATAATTAAAAAAAAAACTTACAACAATAAAGCCAAGCCAAGCATAGTGTGTGCAGTTTGCTGGAACCACACATTATAAAGGTCACACGCTGCAGCCAGTCTCTGACCACTGTGCAGTCAGTCTGTATTGCACTGAGGTTCTTTGCTAGCAGTACATTCCTGTATAGTGTTGGTGATGCTGAGAGGCTGAGTAAGGCAACTGTTTGCAGAGAGCTAAAAAGGGTGTATTTTCTATTCATTTGATTATTTCTAGCATCACCATACATCATGCATAGGGCTTGAGATGATCACATTAACATATGGTTATCTTTTATATTTATGAATTAACCAGGACACAAAGCAACCACATTAAAATGGGACACACACCATTGTGGTCTGTCTGTTCCTCATCCTATAGCACATTCCATACATTTAAGGGGATTTTCCTTATTTTGATATAATCAGGGATAGAGCTTACAGTTGACTCCCAAATGATGAGAAATAAATAATTGATTTACTATCACCTGCATTCACTTAATAGGTTTCCTCATCTCCACTGAATTGATGGATTTGCTAAATGTCATTTTCTACAATCAATAGATAAATGTCATGTGATTATTTCCTATAAACTGATCATTTCAGAAATGTCATAATCTACAGTCAATTATGTGATAAATGCGATGATTCACATAAAATAGTTTGATTAAATGCATAATCTGAACTTTACATAGGAATCAGTAGATAAATGTGATAAACAGTCTGTCACTAATATTAATTTACAAATGTGGTGAATTTCATTAGGCATACTTGAATTGTTAAATAGGTGTTCTTATCTACATATATTTTGTCCCTTTGATGTGGGATTTATAGAACATGATATTATGCTGACATGCTGAATTTTCTTTGTCACTTACACATTTAGCCTGTGGGCAATATTCTGCCACGCCACCTCCCTTGCTTTATTAATTGCTGCAGTATTGCCTTTGTTCCTAATCATGTGCTTATAGTCCTCATACACATAAGGAGCGTTTGCTCCGCCGCAGAAAAGGCCTCCACTCGCTCCTTTCCTTTGCTTTTTGACATTCCGCAACATGTTTGGCACTCGACTAGTGTGGGCTTTTTATGTCTGAAATTTTCTTCACCCCTTCTTCGTCCTGCAATGAATGAGCACACCAGCTTTCTACTGCGCCACAGCGCCACTATAGTGGTTGGGAGGTGTATTGCACATTGGTAGTAAGAGGCTCTAGCCTTGGACCAAGACGTTCATTGCCTCTTACTACCAATGTGCAATACACCTCCCAACCGCGATAGTGAAAATTTCAGACATTCGAGATAAAATGCATGTTTATTGAACAATAACAGATATACAAACACACAGCAACCCCCCGTACACCTTCCTAACATCTGTGCCTATGAGGTGAGTACATTACATGTTTGATTTGAACGTTTATGGAGGCGTGAATCGGTCTAGACCGGGAACCCCCAAACAAAAAACGGGGTTCGTTTTCAAGACGTTCATGCAATTGTGACAGGGTCAGTTCATAGGATGTTGCATGTTTTGTATTCTATTTCGTCCCTACTGACCGCCAGAGGTGGTGCATAAGCCCTGGATAACTCCGCCCACGCTTGCGCATGTCGAGTATGAATATCAACAACGTCACCCGTGACCCCTGCATGAACTCCGGGAGGCTATATCTTCCGGTGTCAGCAGGTGATCTGTCCCTTCATTCTTCTCGCGAATCGCGCGTCGAGGTGTACATAAGTTGTTTGCTGTCGATTTCACGTGTTGCTAGCCCTGTGCAGCCTCGTGCCTCTGTGGTGGGAGTAATGGGCTGACGCTCGTCCTCCGAGGGGCTGGCCAGCGTGTTGCACGATTATATGTAATTATTCCTGCTCTGGTATTGTGGCTTTGCCGGTATGGTGGCGTCCCCGCCCCCCGCTTTCAGCATTGCCTGCAGCTACTGAAGGCTGTGTGAGCAGGTCAGTGTAAGTGGATTCTGATAACTGTTTTCTGTTTGTTTTTTTTTTGCAGTTTGGGTTTCAAAGTTGAAGGATTCAACTGTGGTGGGTGACGGTGGTGTTTCCGCTACCCTCTCCCAGCTCAGTTGTGCTTGTGAGAAATATATATATATATATATATATATATATATATATATTTTTTTTTTATTTTTTTTTTTTTTTTAAATTGACCAAAAAACCTGCAGGAGGCCCTCACCGACAAAGCCTGCATGAACTGCTGTATCATGCCTCGGTCAGTGAGGTTGGCCAGACTGGCCCAACTGGATCCTCTGGCCTGCCTCTCTTCCTTCCAGTCTGAGAGGGCAGACTTCTGTGGGGCCCTTGCGCAGAAGAGGTCTGCCGCACGGAGCAGGGACGGTGTCACGGCCCTGACTGTGGCTCCAAATGAGGCGATGAAGTCCGACCCTAGGTGCCCTTCTGCCCAGTGTAAGGTTACTGATGATTACGTCTGCAAGGCCTACAACACAGCAGCACGTGTCGGCCGCTTGGGGCACACCCTCTCCCACTTACTCCTTGCTCTCTCGGCCTCCCTGCAGGATGCACAGGTGGATGACTCCGTCCGTGACATGTGTGATGTGTCACTTCAGGGTGCTCCCCTTTGGGCTCTCCCTGTCTCCCAGGGTTTTTACCAGTGGCAGTGGCTCTGGCGCCATTACAGGCTGGAGGCATGAAGGTGCTGCCATACCTCAATGATTGGCTGGTATGCACATCTTCCCGGGCCCAGGTGGTCCAGGATACAGCCCGCCTTCTGACACATGTCGGGTCACGGTCAATGTGGTGAAGAGTTGTTTGGTCCCCACCCAGCGGGCTGCCTACCTAGGCCTGGTCCTGGACTCTGTGGCCATAAGGGCCTACCTGTCAGAGCATCGTGCGGCCGACATCCTCCAACTCCTTCCCCTCTTCAGGAGAGGCAAGCGGCTGCCGTTTGTCCTGTTCCTCCACAGGTGCAAGCTGATTGCAGTGTCGCAGACGTGCATTCACGCCCTGGAGCCTTGGAGGGACCGGGTGTTCCTGCTGGGGGGTGCGCCTCTGGGTGCTATCCTGTCCTTCGGGAGACAGTCACTTCAGATGCATCCCGCTCAGGATGGGGTGCGGTCTGGCGTGGCAGGCCGGCTCAGGGACAGTGGTCTGTCCAGGACTGCACACACCACATCAATGTGCTGGAGCTGCAGGCCGCCCATCTGGCTCTCAGGCACTTGTTACCGCAACTGCAGGAGAAACATGGGCTGGGCCATGGCACCATGGGCTCACCATGGCACCTCCCAGAGAGGAAGGATCTCTTGTCACAGCTGGGGGGTTGGATTTGGCACCCCGACCCCTGTCGTCTCCAGCTTTGCGTCTGGCCACTGCAGGGCCCGACCCGCTCCTGACTGATTGCACTGAGTCGGTCGGGTGCACCATTTCGCATGCTCGTGCACCATCCACCCGCCTCCAGTATGAGTGCAAGTGGAGGAGGTTCTCTGCCTGGTGTGCAGGCAGGGGGGAGGATCCCACCTCTTGTACGGTGGCCACCATTCTGGAGTTTCTCCAGTCTCTCCTGGAGGACGGTCGCAGTCCTTCCACCTTGAGGGTGTTATGTGGCGGCAATTTCATCGCGACATGTTTTGATTGAGAATGCCACCGTGGGGTGCCAGCGGTTGGTATCCTCTTTTCTCAGGGGGGCGCTGAGGCTGTGGCCTCCGGTGGCCCCCAGGGTTACGGCATGGGATCTCTCTGGATGCCCTGTCTTCCTCGCCCATTGAGCCTTTAGCCCAGGCTGATCTTAAGTGGCTGTCAATGAAGACAGCCTTTCTCTTTGCTGTCACGTCAGCAAAGCAGGTCGGGGAGCTGCATGCTCTCTCCGTCAGTGAGTCCTGCCTGCGTTGGGGGCCAGATGGTTCGGGGGTGACTCTCTGGCCGAACATTGCGTTCCTGCCAAAGGTGCTGCCACGCAACCATCTCAACCGGCCGATTCATCTGGCTCGGTTCGACCCCCCATCGGCCGACTGTGGGGCGCGGTTGCTGTGTCCTGTACGGGCCCTGGCTGCTTACATCAACGCCACTGCGCCTGTGCGACGAACGGACCAATTGTTTGTGTGCCATGGGGGTCATAACAGAGGTTGTGCCCTCTCTAAACAGCGTCTTTTGTATTGGATTGTGAACACCATCTCCTATGCTTACAGGGTCACCAGCCATCCGTTGCCTGCTGGGGTCAGGTGCCATTTGATGCGGGGGGTTTCCATGTCCTGGGCTGCTTTGAGGGGTGTTTCATTGGAAGACATCTGTGCTGCGGCTTCTTGGGCGTCGCCTTCCATGTTCCATTGCTTTTCCATCCATCCATCCATTGAGTTCATGCAGGGGTCACAGGTAACATTGTTGATATTCGTACTCGACATGCGCTAGCGCGGGCGGAGTTATCCAATGCTTATGCACCGCCTCTGGCAGTCATCCGGGACTCATAGAACCTTAGTTACAACTGTAACTTTTTGTTTTCTGTGTTTTAGTTACGTTTATGAAATATTACACGTTGTGTTACTTTGTTTATTTGCATGTTTTGTTACTTTGTTTATTTTACTGTGTTCATTATGTTTATGAAATGTTGCATGTTACCTTGATTGCAGTACTTTGATTATTTCAGTTAGAGTTTATGTTGAACTGCATGCAGAGTTTTCATTTCCAAACTGACACTGCACACAGACTCGCACCGGCAGCAATCAGCCAAACGAGCCACAGGTGGTGGCGAGCGCAGGTGACATTCCTTTTTAAGCAGCAGGAAAGCAGCGTGGAGAAAAGAGAAAGAAGGCAGAGGACCCCAGTGAAGGGCCGGACGGCGAGAGGAGACCGCCACCCCCACAGGAGAACAACCACACGCCTGGGTGAATAGCGGGACGTTATTTCCCAGGCAAAACGTGAGTGTTGTTTTGTTTGCACGTGTTGAGCGGCGGACACAGAGAAGGCCGGCTGCGGGGCCAGGCAGGTGTGGGTCGGAGGAATATTGGTGCTGGTGTGTTGGCGGGAGACTGGCAGCTGTGTTTTGGTGTACCTCCCAACAGATCCAGTAGTGGACCGTGGGACCGTGGGACCGCGGGACCGGAGGGTGGACAGCAGGCAAAGGGAAGTCATCAGCCGCAGTTGAGGGGAAGCAACGTGAAGAAGCAGAGGGGTGTAATCACGATGCACCCCTCTTGCAGCTAAATGCCCTTTCTGCCTATTTTAAACCATTTCAATCAGGATTTCCCTTCATTAATTGTTGAACAATTTTAGTTTACTAGCCTACTTATCCCGGGATTTCCTCTCTCTTATGTGTCTCCAACCGACGAGTGACTGATTGCCCGTCGCTACCTTCAAGGTCTGGGGTCTGCCACCTTCAAGTTAGAGTGGGACCAGTACACAGGACGGTTGAACTGCCGGGAGAGACTTTGGGCTGGGGTCTTTATTTTACTTTATCACTTTTTTATAATCTTGTATTTAACTTTTATTTGGATTTGTGGTTGTTTAACTCTGCTCAACCCTGATTGTAAATAAGAACCTGTGTTGCCTTTTTAAAATTAGAGTCCTAGGCTCTTTTAACCTAGGTGGCGTTGTCGGTTTTATAACATTTTATCCAAATTTTAAAGCTCCTTCAACCTTGCCACACAATGACACCTGTGTTTGTATATCCGTTATTATTCAATAAACACACACGTCTTGAAAACGGCCCCCCCTTTCCGGTTACACCTCAAGGCTATTCAAGAGAAGGCTGAGACATGGAGTCAAACATGGGGGGATTGCACATGCGCAGTAAAATCTGGTCTGCACTTCTTCAAAGGCTCAGATAGCGTGAGACCGCGGAATAAGGGGGATGTTTGTTTCATGTCACTGAGGTGCCCGCCGTCGGTCCTAGGTCGCAAGGTGTTATTCACCGCTGGGTCTTTGGTTTCAAAACGTCGCTCAATTTGAATATCAGTGCGCAACAAAACAAGTGTACAAGTGTACATTTGTAGGCTCAGTAGCATTATATGTCTGTCAACGTATATTTGCCAAAAAAACAACAACATAGAAACTCGCAACAGAAACAGCCACAACTGTTTTAGTGCGCGCTCCAGATGTGCAGCCAAAGCGCACGAGCTCCTGTTAAATTTGTGTTGTAGTCTGGCTGCCTTAAGTCTATAGAGAACAAAGACAACGGTGAACAAAGTATATTAAAAGGCAAAGGTATGTTATTTGCACAATGATAGCAACACCTATATTCAATAGTAAATGCAATTATAGTGCAGGAAGGAAAAAAGCTCAAGGGGCTCAAAATTGCATTCAAAACAAGGAGTACCAGGATGACAAGCTGGATGGTTTTCTTAGAGCATTGCTTTGGGGAACATAACTCTTCTGTTGGACTGGTTAATTATAGAGGCAATTTACACATCAATAAAAGTACAGATGAATATAAGTACTGACAAAAGTCTGTTTGTGTAACATCCAGTCATTTTTTTGATCAATGCACTTGTTTCACTTCCAGATGTTTATATTCATTTCAACAAAGTTGACAAGAATTTTCTTTACAGCAGAATATGCAGAAACAGTATAGCCTCACAGTAGGCTATCATAATACAAACAAGAAGCACAACAAGCCATTAACAATACAAATAGAAAAGTGTGC
Organism: Epinephelus fuscoguttatus; assembly: GCF_011397635.1. NCBI lineage: Eukaryota > Metazoa > Chordata > Actinopteri > Perciformes > Serranidae > Epinephelus > Epinephelus fuscoguttatus. Next base: position 46,210,394 of record NC_064759.1, on the reverse strand, counting down.
AACTGTGAGAAATCACAGTCCATTTAATCTATTGGACTATACTCACTGGATGGAAAGTCAAAAGTACGGTACAAGCCCTTGAAACAAGGTCAAAGTATAAAAGTGAAAAAATAAACTTTCCTGCTTTAGGACATTTCTACAGCCCATTCTCTATAACCAGTTGTTTCTGTTAATCAATGAGGGAATGAGTGCAAAGCTAACTGAACCTCATGTTACATAAATAAAGATAAGTTACCATTTACACAAAAAAGACAATACACTGAAAAAAAGAACATTAGCTCTGATGTGCAACCAAGTTTTCAGTTCAGTTTCACTACTTTGTTGATGCCTACAGTTACCCTAAGGGCAAGTCAACCAGCTGCTTGACTGGTGTATCCACTGTCTAAATGAGTCAACTTAAAAATAAAATAAAAAATATGCCAAATGTGGACCCAGGAACACAATTGTACACTATTAACCAATTGATGTGGCTTTTTTGGCCGACTTGTTGTCATGCTGTACTTCCACAGACCCAGCTGATGTTCGATTGACCAGCATATGAAGCCTTAACATTGCCAACCTTTTAACCACTCTCTTGGAGATTCTGTGGCAGACAGGAAGCCATTCAATCTGTCTATCAAGAGTGACCATCACTTGACCAATGGGGTCATCAGGTTTTAACAAGGCTGACACAGACTTCTGCACTAATTTATACAGGGAAGGATGGTAGTCATGCATGCGCTTGCTGGGATGTTTCAGACCACCTCTGCTTTGGATTATGGTCAACAAAGATGGGTCATCACTGTGTGTTGTGGCATAGCTGTGGTCTGTGGAGCTAGAGCTCTGAACAGTTGACAGAAGTCACTGCAGATCTCACATGAGCTTCGTCTCAGTTCTTTAAATATGGCCCAACCTATGAGATAGTATAATGTTTGGGTTGTGATAAATGGCAGTGGGGGTACTGGGTTGGCTAAACAAGCCTTGGGGATCTCCACTGGTTCCCTAAGTCATGCAGTCATTTTTCTTTCTCATGTGGTCACTGTACTCAGTTAGAGTAGCACAATCATCAGTGCCACACTTCTCAAAATAGGTTAATGTTATCAGCTTAAGATGTGCACGACACTGTTTAGCTTGAGGATGCATGTTGTTGTTGCATTAATGTGTTTCTAGTGAAAATATTGATTTTTTTTTTTTGGTAGATTGACTTATGGGGTGATTTTGAAGGAGTAATTAAGTTAATCTTCTCATAAGTGGATGTAATATGTAGAGATGCCATCTAGGCCGTTTTTCTTCGTTTTATTTTTTAAAAAGTCTATATTTTACTTTACAAAAACATGAAAAAGCAGCTGTGACCAAGCTATCACGAGGTGAGTAGCATTGTAAGCATAATTAATAGCGATATACTTCAGTTTGTCTGTGTGTATTTGTATGCAAGCAGGTCTGCTGCGGTCTGCTGACAGTCCAAAATGGCGGTGGTAGGACGAAACCATGGGCGAGTCTGTTGCTATGGGGCGTTCTATTGAGCTTCGCCTCTTGGTATCCATGCTCTTTGACTTAAGGTTGTGCTCTTACTTATGATAGGCTTACCATTGCAGGGATGGCGAGAGGTCATGAGGTCAAACCAGTCATTGACCAGTTCCACAAACCATGCTGTGGTCTCATCCTCTCTGGGCAGCAAGTCACATGCTATGAGAAGTCTGATGGCAGAGGACATTGACATTGCATTTTCCACTGACTTGGAAAACACCTTGCATGCAGGGGCGACCTACAGTACAAACAAATAGACATGTGGGAAATGTTAACAGTTAAACTTTGCAAGGAAATAGAAGATGGGATTCAAAATGTTACATCTAAGTCCAAAATACTCACAGGACCAAAATACTACAAGAAGTACTGATTTAAGTCATGATGGTATACACTACATCTGGTAATTAACCGGTCATATTTAGTATTAATTTCCATACCTTCATCTTCTCAAAGCTCTGTTTGGTTGAGATGGAACTTGAAGTGAGTCCAGGCACCAGTTTTTCAGTGGAGTGCTCCTGTATCTCAATCACCTTCTGAATAGGCCTGAGAGTCACCTTTGGACAGCAAACGCAGAACAAAGAAATGTCAAATGTGTGAAGTGATTGATTACAACAAATAAAATATTCTGCATGTTGCTCACCATGTTGTGTGGCAAGTGGTGGTTCTCCACATCACTGGCTGGCAGGTGGAAGCTGTGGTTGCACAGGGCCGTTTTCATGGCTTTGAGGAGATGAGGGGTATCGGGTGCAAAAAACAGGTACCCTCCTTGGTAGAATGGATGCTGTATGTATGATTTATCCATGGCTCTCCCCCCTGAAGGCCAGCAGCCCGCCACATAGCCTGATTGCTTGAGTCCATGTCAGTGCACTACAAAAATATTTCAAGAATTGTACAAATGAAAGGTAGTCTAGTAGGAAGGGGGGGTCCCCATGGTCACGGTGGATTTCTAAATGAAACCTATATTTTTGGAATCGTGAAGGTCTGTAGATAATGAATTTTGATGTTCCCAAATTCCGGCGGAATTTCGAATTCTGTCAATCAGAATATATGGAAAAAATTAAAAATCAAATGTATCCACAACTTTTGAACCATATGTTGTACAGAGACAAATAAACCATCTTTTTGCATAAATCAAGCATGAGAAATCAATTAAAATGGTTATTTTAATGATTTAAAATGTATGTCTATGCGTAATTGGCTTTTCTTTGCAAAATTTAGCAGAAAACATATGAAAAAAGCTATGACCTATAGGAAATCTTCCCAATTTGTCGGTATTTGGTGAGAAACATCAGCTTTTTAATAGCTATGGAAAACTGCCCAGCACTCTAAGCTTTCATTTGATTGGTTACATGTTGCTGTAACTAAAAAAATAAACTCTGGGAGACTGTTAGAGCTATGTATACTATGTATATATCTATACAAATTTGTGATAGGTCAAAATGAGGGATAACCATAACTCTTGAATCATACATCATACATATATAAATAAACCAACAATTTTAGTGTAATTTTTTATTTTCCAAATTGATTATGGTGTTCTCTTGATGACTGAAGTAGTTTTTATGTATTTAGTCCAAATAGTAGGGTGAATATGGGTAAACTGGGACACTTTCTGAAAATTTACCTTCAACATAATTTCTAGTTATGAACCAAATGTCTTAGCCCATCATATCATATCATATCATATCATATCATATCATATCATATCATATCATTCTAAATAGCTTGTGATCTCTACTATACTATGTGGAAGAAAAAAACAAAGAAACATTAAACACAGGATGGATGACCCTTCACCAAAAACACACTGACCCACAACCAAAATTTCTAGACGCTATTGGTAAAGTGGGCCACATATATTGGTGAACTGGGACTCTTGTAACATCATTAATATCATCACTGGTACTCTAAGTGTGCAACATAATAATGTAAAAGACATAAGTCTTAGCTTTCACCCACACAAAAATGAATGTTCTAGCTACTATAGTTTTTGTTTTAGATCAGTTTAAACAGGAGTATGCAAAACGTGTGGGGTGGCAGGGCAAGAGCTTGCTAGCTAGCTAGCATAAGCATCACGATTATTATTTTCATTACAAGCTACCTTAATTTGTGCAAGTAAATTTATATATATATATCTAGCTAGCTACATTTATGAGGGATGAATAAGAAGGAAACTTATTTCCACCGTTATATTGACGTGAATGGTTGTCCCGGTTTGCCAATAACACACTGTCCCACTTTAACAATAGCATATTGTTAAAGTGGGACAGCAACAAAATGGCATTTTAAAAAAAGAGTAAGACTCACATGCATGTGATTTTTGAAAATTATGAATCACCATTACACCCCTTAACAAAATATATCACAATTACAAACTATCCACCAGTTTTCTTATTTCTAGAACACTAACATCTTCCACCTCAAAACGCTATGTCATTTTACTTCCCATCTTGGTTCACTGCAGAGGGAGTTGAATATGGTGAGCCACGCCCCCAGAAGTGATGTCATCGACACAGAACCAATGTTTTTTCATCTCATACTTACCTATGATGAGCTCAATGATGATTTTTAGTAATATAAGTATACACATGTAAAGATAAATATGATTAAGCTTAACTGTCCCAGTTTGCCCATTGTCCCACTTTAACCATATTCTATGGGCTGAAATATGTGCCACCAGAAACTGAATTTGAATCATTTATATTTGAATTTGAACTTCTAAACTTGAATAATTGCATTGAAAAACTGAAATTGAATCACATAATTTGAAATTGTATTGTTAATTTTAATCATTGCATTGAAAAACTGAATGTGAATAGTGTAATTTGAAATTGAATTTATTTCTATATATATATTCACATTCAGTTCTCACAATTCAAATTCAGTTCTCAAAATTCAATTTCAATTTACTGTGACAGACATCTGGGTAGTTTAAGGATGAAGGAAGAGCAATCGAGTGCAGATACGCAGGACTCCTCTTCGGCCAATCAGCACCTACGTTTTTGAGCACGTAGGAAGAAGCACTTGCCTTGATCCATAGACCATTGACAATAGGCTTGTTCGAGATGAACTGCGCCTCGCCTGAAAAGTAGATGAGAGCAGGCGGCCGCAGCGGGGAACGGTGACAAAAAGCCGCGGTGAAGTCGGACAGTTTCCCGACAGTTTCCAGCAGCCTTCAGTCCATACAGGAAGTCACAGACACACTTACATCCTGTCTGGAATGATGTCAATTCATTAAAAAAGTGGTCAGACCCATGTATCAGTTTGTTCTCAGTCTCCAGTTGTTTTAATTGTGATAGATTAATTTATTAAAATGATTTACAGGTGATCTGTAGTTTATGTTCTTGGTTTATACTCCATTTGATATGAATTCTCCTGTAAATCAGCATCATATCAGTTTGACCTGTCCCCTCAGCTACACAGGCTAAATAAACTGTGTTTGACTATAAGGTTCATATTTTCAGAGGAAAAAAAACACAAGATAACAGCTTTCATTAAGGCTCAGTCAGATACAGTCAGGGCTTCACATCTGACGTTATTTTAAGAATCCTCACATCCCACTGACCACAAGTCTCTGTGTTGCAAAATACTTCAATAATTAAACTGTCCAATATTAATATAGTACAGTAGACACTGTATAGTTTATGATGAATGTATTTAGTCTCGGACAACTAAACTTCAACAGCAGTCATGTTTTCTGTTCACAGAATAAACCTTCAAATCAGACAAATACAAACTTAATCTCTAAAAATCCACAAAAATGAAGTTTACCTAAAATGTCACCTTGTTGAGTTGACATCTAAACCAATCAGCTGTTAGATCAGGTGAGAGCCAGGCGGTGCAGTCGGTGGAGAGCAACTGCAGCGCCTGGCTCTAAAAACTGCAGCTGCCTCGCTCTCGCGGTTTTATTGCCGTCCACTTTTGTAATACGTCAGAGCAAGTCGGGATGAAGTCGAACACAAAACTAACCGGCATGCATTGAGCGCCAATCGCCGGTGATCGAATCTGCGTGTATTGTTTTTCGGCACTACCTTGTTCTCTGTAGCTGATGTAATGTGAATTACTCCTGTGTGGGATCAATAAAGTTCTTATCTTAGCCATCTGAGAAGATCAAATACATTGTTTTTGGTGCCTGCCTGTTTCCCAAGTATATTAGTGTGTGTGTGAATGAATAAACGAGAGGCATTAACATAAATTTTTTTGTAGAAAGGCACTTTATGAAATTAAGTCCATTCACTTGTATTAGTTTACCACATCCAATATGGCAGCGACATTGACATATCGCAGCAGCGGGCAAACCCACTCGATGCGGCGTCTACGTATATATAGGTTCGTTCGAGATGAGCCAGGCCTGCGAAGATTCGATCACCAGCAATCGGTGCACAATGCATGCCGGTTAGTTTTGTGTCTGACTTCATCCCGACTTGCACTGACGTATTACAAAAGTGGACGGCGATAAAACCGCGAGAGCGAGGCGGCTGCAGTTTTTAGAGCCAGGCGCTGCAGTTGCTCTCCACCGACTGCACCGCCTGGCTCTCACCTGATCTAACAGCTGATTGGTTTAGATGTTGACTCAACAATATGACGTTTTAAATAAACTACTCATTTTTGTTGAATTTTAGAGATTAAGATTGTATTTGTCTGACCTGAAGGTTGTCATAAACGTGGCACAGAAAGGACACAAAGGCTCAATTCTTTTCCGGTTTGACAAGAGCACGGTTTATTACCAAAAGACAGGCAGAGTTCGGTACACAGAGAATCAAACATTACAGGCAAAGGTTTCCAAATCGTGAGGCAAAAGCTAGATCAATGACTAAACTGTTATTACCGGCAAGATGAGACAAGAAAGGAGTGCTGGGACGAAGACTGTGACGTACGACGAACTGGCAACAAGACAGGGGAAGACATGAGGATTAAATACATGAGGTGATAGGGGGTGATGAGACACAGCTGGGGAGGAACAATCAGGAAACAGGTGTGACAGCGCCAGACAGGAAGTAAAACCTACGGAGACAAGGAGAGACAGGTGAATCTTTCAAAATGAATGAATGAAAGAAAGTCCTGGATGAGTTGAGGGTCCAAAACAAAACGTGACGGGATCCAAGTCCGCTCCTCCAGACCGTATCCTTCCCAGTCCACCAGGTACTGAATTCCACGTCCCCGACGGCAAGCAGACAGGAGTCGTCGAACCGTGAAGACAGGACCACCATCGACGACCTGGGGGGGTGGAGGGGGCTTGGCCAGAGGGCAGAGTGGGCTGGACTTAACGGGCTTGACGTGGCTAACATGGAAGGTGGGGTGACTCCGCATTGACCTTGGCAGCTTAAGCTGGACAGCTGCAGGATTGACCACCTTAGAAATGGGAAACGGACCGATGAACCTGGGAGCGAGCTTCCTGGACTCGACTCTGAGGGGCAGGTTCTTAGTGGAGAGCCAGACCTTTTGACTCGTGACGTAATTAGGAGCAGAGGACCTCTTGCGATCCGCAGCGACCTTGTAGGCTGACGAGCCCGCTCCCAGGTTTTCCTGCAGCGCCTCACCAAGGCCAATGCGGATGGAACAGATGAGTCCGATTCTGTTGTGGGAAAGAGAGAAGGTTGGTAACCATGGACAATATGAAATGGTGAAAAACTAGAAGAGGATGAGGGCAGTGAATTGTGTGCCAGCTCCACCCAAACAGATTTCTCCGACCAAGTCCCCGGGTGCTGTGAAGCCATGATGCGAAGTCCTTTCTCCAACTCCTGATTGGCTCGCTCCGACTGGCCGTTGGTCTGGGGGTGGAACCCAGAAGAAAGGCTGGCCGTTGCCCCTAGCAACCTACAAAACTCCTTCCAGAAACAGGAAACAAACTGGGGCCCCCTGTCAGACACAATATCCTGAGGAAATCTGTGAATCTTGAACACGTTAATTAACATGGCCTCTGCAGTCTCTCTTGCTAAGGGAAGCTTGGGAAGGGGAATAAAATGTGCCATTTTAGACATTCTATCAATGACTGTGAGAACAACTGTGTTACCATTAGAGGGAGGCAGTCCAGTGACAAAGTCCATAGCAATGTGAGACCAAGGTTGCTTAGGGACGGGCAAAGGTCTGTGTTCTCCCTGAGGCTTATGGTGAGGGAATTTGTGAGCCGCACAGACACAACAAGTGTTAACATAATCTGTGACATCACGGGCCATATTCGGCCACCAGAATTGGTTTTGGATCACCCACAAGGTTTTCTGAATACCAGGATGACAGGAGACTTTATTGGTGTGGGCCCACTCGATCACCTCACCCCTAAGCTTGTTAACCACAAAGAGTTTATTTACAGGGCAATCAGGGTGCGCTGGAACCTTTCTTCCAGCTGCCTCAACCCTGCTCTCGATCTCCCAAAAATAGCTGAGATAAAACATGAGTTAGGGAGGATAGTTTTGGGTTCAGTGACGTGATTAACTGGGTCAAATTTTCGTGACAAAGCATCGGGTTTACCGTTTTTGGAACCAGGACGATACGTGAGAGCAAAGTTGAAGCGGCTGAAAAAGAGTGCCCAGCGAGCCTGTCTGGCATTTAGTCTTTTAGCTGATTTCAGATACTCAAGGTTCTTATGATCAGTCCATACCTGAAACGGGATCTGAGCCCCCTCCATCCAGTGCCTCCATTCCTCCAGCGCCACCTTTACAGCCAACAGCTCGCGGTCCCCAATATCATAATTCTGTTCAGAGGAGGTTAATTTCTTGGACAAGAATGCACAGGGGTGTAGTTTACCATCCTTGGGGCTTATCTGTGACAGGATGGCCCCAATACCCACGTCAGAGGCGTCTACTTCGACCACGAACTGTTGGCTGGGGTCCGGGAGGATGAGCACTGGAGCGGAGGAGAAGCTCTCCTTGAGGCTTTGAAAAGCCACATCACAATCTGAGGACCACACAAAAGATTTATGAGGAGAGGTCAGGTTATGCAAAGGGGCAGCAATAGTACGGTAATTCCTGATAAAATTTCTGTAGAAGTTAGCAAATCCCAGAAACCTCTGTACCTCTTTACGGTTACTAGGTGTGGCCCAATCCTGAACTGCTGACACCTTCAGCGGGTCTATCCTGACCTCCCCCTCTGCGAGTACAAACCCCAAAAATGAGACTGACGACTGGTGAAACTCACACTTTTCTGCTTTTACAAAGAGCTGGTTCTGTAGTAATCTTTCCAGAACTGCTCGAACATGTCGGATGTGGGTTTCCTCGTCAGGGGAGAAGATCAGGATATCATCTAGGTAAACAAAAACAAAAACACTGAACATGTCTCTTAATACATCATTTACCAGATTCTGAAACACAGCAGGTGCATTTGTAAGCCCAAAAGGCATGACTAAATACTCATAGTGACCAGTGGGAGTGTTGAAGGCAGTCTTCCATTCGTCCCCCTCCTTGATCCTGACGAGATGATACGCGTTGCGTCAATCCAACATGGTGAACACTTTAGCTCCTTCAAGAAGCTCGAACGCAGATGATATTAGTGGCAGAGGGTACCTGTTCTTAACAGTAATGTCGTTGAGTCCTCTGTAGTCAATGCAGGGACGTAGAGTTCCGTCCTTCTTGTCCACAAAGAAAAATCCTGCTCCCGCAGGAGATGACGGTCGGATAATACCAGCAGCGAGGGACTCGGTGATGTACTCCTCCATCGCCTTCCGTTCTGGAGGAGACAAGGAATACAGTCTACCCCTAGGGGGCGTAGAACCAGGTAACAACTCGATAGAGCAATCATAAGGGTGGTGAGGAGGTAGAGATTTAGCTCTGGACTTGCTAAAAACCTCCGATAAATCATGGTAGTGAGAGGGGACATGAACTAAATCTGTCTCATTAAGTCCCTGGGTGATTATCTCTCTCCTGTGACAATCAGGTCCCCATGACGAGACTTTCCCCTGAGCCCAATCAAAACTCGGATTGTGAATCTTTAACCATGGGTGCCCAAAGATAGCCTGGTGAGACATAGCCTGAAAAACATGAAGACTGAGATCTTCAGTATGTGAGTCAGGTAAGGTGATCTTAACTGTTTGAGTCCGGTGAGTGATCCTGCCCAACAGACTGCCATCTACCGCGTTGACCTCTAGAGGTCACTGGAGACGGTAAAGTCTTAGGTGGAGACTCCTGGCGAGAGATGGGTGTATGAGATTAGCATCAGAACCAGAGTCTATGAATACCGGAACAGAGATGGAGGCAAATTCAGAGCTGAACGTAGCTTCAATCTTGAGATGGGTAGGATTGTCTAGCAGCAGGTTCTGACTCACCCTGACTCTTGGTTTCACAGGCATCTTGGCGTTCTTTACGTGACAGTCTCTCACCACATGTCCCAGTTGTCCGCAGTAAAAGTACCGCCTGTCCCTCTGTCGCCGAAGTCGCTCCTCCACGGGGAGACGGGTGTGACCCAGCTGCATGGGCTCCTCGGCACGGGCTCCCACGGGGGTGAGGCTGGATGCTGCAGGCCTGACATGACTGGGGAGATCAGCGGCGTCGCTCCTCCACCTCCTGTTCGGCGACGAGCGAACCCGGAAGCGGCCCCTCTCTAGCTCTCTCTCCGACAGTCACTTGTCGATCTTGATTGAGAGTGCTATGAGTGAGTCGAGCCGCGTTCCACTCACTTTTAGCCGCCAGGGTACGGAAATCAATGCCCGTTAATCCGACACCCTACGTCTGCCTTGTTTCAATTTAATCAGTGATCTAGATGCCTCACGACCAGGTGCAGTGTGTTGGAATACCTGCTCTAAAGCCCTGATAAACTCTGTGAGAGAGGAGCAAGAAGGAGATCGGCGGCTCCACTCTGCAGTGGCCCACGCTTCTGCTCGCCCAGAGAGGTGGGAGATAATAAAGGCTATCTTGGCCCGATCAGAAGGGAAAGAGGCTGCCTGTAACTCAAAATGTAATTCACATTGCGTGAGAAAAGGCCGAATATCACCTGACTCGCCTGAGAAACGTTCAGGACAAGACAACTGGTTACAAAATACATTATCAATAACATGAAGCGGCGCCTCCGCTGCCAAACCCGGAAGTGGGTCACTCGCAGCAACAGGCGCGGCCGCTGAGGAAAATCCCTTATCGAATTTTTCAACAAGACTACTAACCTGTGAATCAAGAGTGGCCATAATTGAGTCTTGGCGTTGAGCCAATTCTCTCAGGCCAGAGCACAGAGTAGCCAGTTGCTCCTCCTGCTGAGTGAGCCTCTGACCCTGTGCTCGGAGAGCTTGACGAACCAGATCAGAATCAGCTGCGTCCATCTGGCCAGTTCATGCTGTCATAAACGTGGCACAGAAAGGACACAAAGGCTCAATTCTTTTCCGGTTTGACAAGAGCACGGTTTATTACCAAAAGACAGGCAGAGTTCGGTACACAGAGAATCAAACATTACAGGCAAAGGTTTCCAAATCGTGAGGCAAAAGCTAGATCAATGACTAAACTGTTATTACTGGCAAGACGAGACAAGAAAGGAGTGCTGGGACGAAGACTGTGACGTACGACGAACTGGCAACAAGACAGGGGAAGACATGAGGATTAAATACATGAGGTGATAGTGGGTGATGAGACACAGCTGGGGAGGAACAATCAGGAAACAGGTGTGACAGCGCCAGACAGGAAGTAAAACCTACAGAGACAAGGAGAGACAGGTGAATCTTTCAAAATAAAACAGGAAGTACAGGACAAGAAACAAAACATGAACACAAAATGGGTGACTTAACTAACTGAAAACAGGATCATGACAAAGGTTTATTCTGTGAACAGAAAACATGTTGTGTGACTGATGGTGAAGTTTAGTTGTCAGAGACTGAATACATTCATCATAAACTATATAGTGTCCACTGTACAATATTAATATTGGACAGTTTAATTATTGAAGTATTTAGCAACACAGAGACTTGTGGTCAGTGGGATGTGAGGATTCTTATAATAATGGCTGTAGCCTACAGATGTGTAGCCCTGACTGTATCTGACCGAGCCTTAATGAAAGCTGTTGTCTTGTATTTTTTTTTTCCTCTGAAAATATGAACCTTATAGTCAAACACAGTTTATTTAGCCCCTGTAGTTGAGGGGACAGGTCAAACTGATATGATGCTGTTTTACAGGAGAGTTCATATCAAATGGAGTTTGAACCATGAACATAAACTACAGATCACCTGTAAATCATTTTAATAAATTAATCTATCACAATTAAAACAACTGGAGACTGAGAACAAACTGATATATGGGTCTGATCACTTTTTTAATGAATTGACATCATTCCAGACAGAATGTAAGTGTGTCTGTGACTTCCTGTACGGACTGAAGGCTGCTGGAAACTGTTGGGAAACTGTCCGACTTCACCGCGGCTTTTTGTCACCGCCCCCCGCTGCGGCCGCCTGCTCTCATCTACTTTTCAGGCGAGGCGCAGTTCATCTCGAACAAGCCTATTGTCAATGGTCTATGGACAAATGGTCAAATTCAAATATAAATGATTCAAATTCAGTTTCTGGTGGCACATATTTCAGCCCATAGAATATGGTTAAAGTGGGACAATGGGCAAACTGGGACAGTTAAGCTTAATCATATTTATCTTTACACGTGTATAATTATATTACTAAAAATCATCATTGAGCTCATCATAGGTAAGTATGAGATTAAAAAACATTGGTTCTGTGTCGATGACATCACTTCTGGGGGCGTGGCTCACCATATTCAACTCCCTCTGCAGTGAACCAAGATGGGAAGTAAAATGACATAGCGTTTTGAGGTGAAAGATGTTAGTGTTCTAGAAATAAGAAAACTGGTGGATAGTTTGTAATTGTGATATATTTTGTTAAGGGGTGTAATGGTGATTCATAATTTTCAAAAATCACATCCATGTGAATCTTACTCTTTTTTAAAATGCCATTTTGTTGCTGTCCCACTTTAACAATATGCTATTGTTAAAGTGGGACAAAAGTGTGTTACTGGCAAACTGGGGCAACCATTCACATCAATATAACGGTGGAAATAAGTTTCCTTCTTATTCATCCCTCATAAATGTAGCTAGCTAGATATATCAACAAATTTACTTAAATTGCACAAATTAAGGTAGCTTGTAATGAAAATAATAATCGTGATGCTTATGCTAGCTAGCTAGCAAGCTCTTGCCCTGCCACCCCACACGTTTTGCATACTCCTGTTTAAACTGATCTAAAACAAAAACTATAGTAGCTAGAACATTCATTTTTGTGTGGGTGAAAGCTAAGACTTATGTCTTTTACATTATTATGTTGCACACTTAGAGTACCAGCGATGATATTAATGATGTTGCAAGTATCCCAGTTCACCAATATATGGTGGAACACTTTACCAATAGCGCCTGGAAATTTTGGTTGTGGGTCAGTGTGTTTTTGGTGAAGGGTCATCCATCCTGTGTTTAATGTTTCTTTGTTTTTTTCTTCCACATAGTATAGTAGAGATCACAAGCTATTTAGAATGATATGATATGATGGGCTAAGACATTTGGTTCATAACTAGAAATTATGTTGAAGGTAAATTTTCAGAAAGTGTCCCAATTTACCCATATTCACCCTACTATTTGGACTAAATACATAAAAACTACTTCAGTCATCAAGAGAACACCATAATCAATTTGTAAAATAAAAAAATACACTAAAAAAGTTGGTTCATTTATATATGTATGATGTATGATTCAAGAGTTATGGTTATCCCTCATTTTGACCTGTCTATCACAAATTTGGGAGTATACATAGCTCTAACAGTCTCCCAGAGTTTATTTTTTTAGTTACAGCAACATGTAACCAATCAAATAAAAGCTTAGAGTGCTGGGTAGTTTTCTATAGCTATTAAAAAGCTGATGTTTCTCACCAAATACCGACAAATTGGGAAGATTTCCTATAGGTCATAGCTTTTTTCATATTTTTTCTGCTAAATTTTGCAAAGAAAAGCCAATTACGCATAGACATGCATTTTAAATCATTAAAATAACCATTTTAATTGATTTCTCATGCTTCTCATATATTCTGATTGACGGAATTCGAAATTCTGCCGGAATTCCGAGGACTACCCTTTTTCGCGATGGGAACATCAAAATTCATTATCTACAGACCTAGTAATATAATACTTTTAATCTTACCACAGCGACCACTCTGATATCTCGCTCCCCACAAGCCATGACAATTGCATGCACTAGCCTCCACAGTTCAGATCCACATACAGCGGACCCAGTGAAATGATATGCCACCACTTGCTTGTAATGGACAGTAAGGCTTGTTAGCATGCAAGTCAGAAGGTTTTTGCCATGCTTGTCTGGAGTAGGAGGCATGGTTCCTGCTCCCAACACTGTCTTGGTGGCTGGTTCGTATTGCAGGCCTGGAGCTATAGACATTTCATCCATCTGAAGCATATGCATTAGACAACAACAAAAAACACAAAAAGCAAAACACAAACAAAAACTGTTTAGTTGTATGAGAGTTAAGAGATTGTTTTCAAGTGATTGAAAATAACAGCACGTTGTTACAACCTGGCTCAGGATTGCAACAAAGGAGGGAGTCCACACACAATGAAGTCAATCATTTAAGTATTTTATTATAAAACCAAAAGAAACCTAGTGAGATATGGAGTGTATCTGTAGTCAGGCATGTGAATGCATGTGTGAATGCATCAATGTGTGTATGTGGGTGTAAAAAAGGTAAAAAGCAGAAGTGCAAACCCAAACCATAGTTGCAGCAGCCCAGCCAGAGAGAGAGCCATCTGAAGAGAGCAGCCCTTCTTATGCCCTCTCAGCTCCTCCCAGCTCTCAGGTGCAACTAATCTCAATGACGACCCACCCAGTCTCTGGATAACTTTGGCACCTTAAAGAAGCAGAACAAAAAATGACAGGAAAACTCCAAGGGAGTAAGACAGTCAGAACACACAAAAATATTAACTGGGCAGTGCCCTGGACAATGCATCTGCAAGGACATTCTCTGCCCCCTTAATATGGCGGATGTCTAAGTTGTATGGCTGAAGGAAAAGACACCATCTCATGAGCCGCTGATTTGGATTCTGCAAAGAATGGAGGAATGTAAGGGGGTTGTGATCAGTGTAAACGACCAAAGGCCCCCCCCCTACATAGACTTCAAAATGCTGCAAGGCCCATATTAGTGCTAATGCCTCCTTCTCCACAATGGAGTAGTTCAACTGGTAAGAGTTGAACTTTCGGGAAAAGAAGCTGACGGGGTGGTCCACCTCATCCTCACCTGTCTGCAGCAGCACTGCACCTGCTCCCAACTTGCTGGCATCAACCTGCAGCTTAAAAGGCTCTCCCATTCTAGGAGCAGCCAAGACAGGGGCAGAGGAAATCAAGAACTTAACATCCTCAAAAGCTTGCTGACACAGGGGTGACCACTCAAACTTTACCTTTGCACTTAGGAGACTGGTAAGAGATGCAACCACAGTAGAAAAGTCCCTACAAAATGCGCGATAGTAGCCTACCATGCCCAAAAAGCGCATGAGCTCTTTTTTAGTGGTGGGTGGGGAAAACTGATCTATGGCCAGCACCTTAGCTCTAACTGGGCGAACATGCCCCTGCCCCACCAGCTTTCCCAAGTAAGTTACAGTAGCCCTAGCAAACTCACACTTGGCTAGGTTTACAGTCAGATTTGCCCATGAAAGACGGTCAAACAAGGCTTGGAGGTGCTGTAGATGGTTTTCCCAGGTGTTGCTATAGATGACAACATCATCCAAGTACACCGCACAGCCATTCAAACCAGCCACAACTGTATTCATTAACCTCTGAAACGTAGCTGGTGCATTCTGTAGCCCAAATGGCATAACCTTATAGGAGTAAAGGCCCAAAGATGTTATAAATGAAGCAACTTCTTGAGCACGTTTTGACAGGGGCACTTACCAATAACTCTTCAACAAGTCAAATTTACTGACAAATTTTGCAGAACCAACCTGATCTACACAATCTTCCACCCTGGGTAATGGAAAAGAGTCAGGTTTGGTAACCTTATTAACCTTGCGAAAATCAGTACATGGCCTAAAGGTGTGATCTGGTTTGTTTACCAACAGACATGGTGAAGCCCAACTTGAACAGGAGGGCACTGCGATGTCATGCTCTAACATGTACTTTACCTCTGACTCAAGCTATTCACGTTTCTTGGGCGAAACACGATAAAAACGTTGCCAAATAGGTTGAGCATCCCCTACATCTATGTCATGCTCGATTAAGTGAGTATGAGAGGGGGTGTCTGAAAACAGGGAAGGGAAAGACTGTATCAGTTTAGTTAGCTGCCCCCTCCTGGACTCTGATAAATGGTCCAACAACATGTCTAACTTACTAAGAGACTCAGAGTTACGAAGACGACCCTGCATAATACTGTCATCAGGAACATTTACATCGTCCTTTTCACTCCCTGCCCGTACAGACACAGGGTTGGGATTTCCCACTGAGGCTGCCAGTGCCACCGGCCTACTCCCCCCTGTAACACTGGACACCGACGGAAGGGAGTAATAAGGCTTCAACAGATTTACATGGCAAAGCTGTGACTTTTTCCTACGATCAGGTGTTGCAATCATGTAATTCTGATCAGAGATCTGCCTTAAAACAGCATAAGGACCTACAAATTTAGCCTGAAAGGGAGAACCCACCAGGGGAAGAAGTGCCAACACTTGGTCACCAGGACTGAAGACCCGCTTTTCAGCTCTCTGGTCAAATAACCCTTTCATCTTCCTCTGGGATTTCTCCAAGTTCGCTCTGGCCAATTTACCCACTTCATATAAACGTCTCCTGAACCCATTCACATAATCTGCCAGATTTGTTGGTGGAGGAGTTTTCTTCCAATCATTATGCAGGACCGCCAGTGGACCCCGCACAGTATGTCCAAACACCAGATCGTTTGGGCTAAACCCCGTACTTTCCTGAGTAACCTCCCTCGCAGCCATCATAAGCCAGGGCAAACCATCCTCCCAATCCCGGTCAAGTTCTGAGCAATATGAGCATAACAGGGACTTCAGGGTTTGATGAAAACGCTCAATAGCTCCCTGACTTTGAGAATGGTAAGGAGTAGATTGGGCATGTTTGACATGCAACTGTTTCAAAATTTCAGCAAACATATTTGAGGTGAAATTTGTTCCTTGATCACTTTGAATGACCTTTGGAATGCCAAAGACAGAAATGAACTGGGACAATGCTTTGACAACAGACTTTGTGGTGATGTTGCGCAAAGGGTAAGCTGCAGGATAGCGTGTCCTTAAACACATTACAGTTAGCAAATACATGCTACCTGCTTTAGACCTGGGCAAAGGGCCAACACAGTCAATCAGCAGATGTTCAAAAGGCTGACTACCTGCTGATATGGGACACAAAGGAGCTGGCTTGATGGACTGGTTTGGCTTGCCTGTGATCTGACATATGTGACAAGTTTTAATGTAAGCCAACTAGCTTGGGCCAGTAGAAGTAACGTAACACACACTATCATAAGTTTTCCTTACCCCTAAATGTCCAGCCCCTGCATTATGAGCTGTTTGCAAAACTGCATTTCTTAACTTCATTGGCACTACCACCTGAAAAATGGCCTCCCCAACAAAATTGTCCCCCTGAGGTACCCACTTTCGCACCAACAACCCCTCTTCTAGAAAATACCCATGAACATGCATACCTTGAGAACAAACATCTGGGCATGACTGGGAAGGGACTTCAGTTTTACTGACATCAAATCCAAGATATCCAGCTGGATACCAGGTGGAAATGGAAGTCCCTCCAGTCGTTGTGTAATTGTTCTGTATGATGGTATTAGATAGTTCATGTCTTGGAAGATTAAACAAACAAACAAATTTACAAAAGTTCATTTCCATAATTATGCTTAATATTTCATTTCTCACGATATGTATAGCCATTTGGTAATGGTACCTTTCCGCAGATACTCATATCCATCCTGTCCAACAGCTAACCTGAGTGCAAGACAGCTGGAAATTGTGTCAGTGGACCACTTGTGAGTGTTAGCTGGCCAGGTGGGATCGAGCCTGTCAACTCAGAATGGACTCATGAGGCTATTTATATTTACACACATATACTCATACACATACCTGTTTTCAAGAAACTCTATCTGGTCTTTCTGGAAGACTTGAGAAAGCATTTTGTTCTGGAAAAGATTAACAAGTTCTCATTATTCTTAATTAATGGTGGCCTTCAACATCCATGTAAGTAGGCAATAATCCATTCTTACTTTACCAACCTTTTTTTGCCAGCTCACATCTCAACTGTTCAATCAACTGATCTTTTGATAAGGCATTTGTTTTAGCACCAGCCAGTACACCATCTGATTCTGGAGGAAAGCAGAGAATAAAAGTAAACATAATACACAAACTCCCAGTATGGGATAATATATGTCAAACATCCTATAAGTGTCCTAAACTATGAAATGATTTGCAAGTTATTTTTCTGGCCTCTTACTATGTCTTCCTTCACCTGCTCCATGTGTGTCTGATGAGTTGATCTGTAGGTCCAATAGTGGCTGAACTACTGGCGGTAGTGGTGGTGGTTGCTGCATTGCTGCTGGGGGTGGGGGTGGTGATGGGGGCTGCATTGCTGCTGCTGCTGCTGCTGCTGCTGCTGGGGGTGGTGACTGGGGCTGCATTTCTGCTGCTGCTGCTGCTGCTGCTGCTGCTGGGGGTGGTGATGGGGGCTGCATTGCTGCTGCTGCTGCTGCTATTGCTGGGGGTGGTGATGGGGGCTGCATTGCTGCTGCTGCTGCTGCTGCTGCTGGGGGTGGTGATTGGGGCTGCATTGCTGCTGCTGCTGCTGCTGCTGCTGCTGGAGGCTGCATTTCTGCTGGTGGTGGCTGAAGCAAGCCTAGGGAAATAGGTAATCCAAATTCAAGGTATAGGCCTACTGTTCTGTTACAAGCCCTGGGCAATATGAGTAAAATGTCTACAACAATAGTGACATTTCACATTGGTCGATATTGATAGTTTTTGATAATTTATAATGACCTTTCCCATTTGTATGATATTTGAAGACCTTGCCATAAAGTTTAAAGTAGGGCTGCATGATACTGGCTGAACTTTATATTGCGAAATGTTTAGGCTTTATCTTGAGACATAAGCCTCATTAGCATTAGACATTAGCCTTGTATTCCTTTAGCCCTTAGCAGTAATGATTTTATGAGCTTTTTTAACGACAACTATTAGAGGCAAAATTCATGACCTCCTGTTCTCAGATAGTACCTATCTAACCTCAAACACAGCTGTAAGACCTAATATATATTTAGATTGCTTCTCCCCAATTTCTCTTCAAGAATTGACCGCAGTGATTTCTTCATCTAAATCATCAACGTGTCTCTTAGACCCCATCCCAACTAGGCTACTTAAGGAGGTCTTTCCTTTAGTTAACACTCATATATTAGATATGATCAATATATCCTTATTAACAGGCTATGTACCACAGTCTTTTAAGGTAGCTGTAATTAAACCTCTACTAAAAAAGCCCACCCTGGATCCAGAGGTGTTAGCCAACTATAGACCAATATCTAATCTTCCCTTTATGTCAAAGATCCTTGAGAAAGTAGTCGCAGACCAGCTGTGTGATTTTCTCTATGATAATAATTTATTTGAGGAATTTCAGTCAGGATTTAGAGTGCATCATAGCACTGAGACAGCACTAGTCAAAATTACAAATGACCTTCTGATTTCTTCAGACAAAGGACTCGTCTCTGTACTTGTTTTATTAGATCTTAGTGCAGTGTTTGACACTATTGACCATCAAATTCTGCTACAGAGACTGGAACACTTAATTGGCCTAAAAGGTTCTGCACTGAGCTGGTTTAAATCTTATTTATCTGATCGTTTTCAGTTTGTTGAGGTTCATAATGAATCATCCTCACGTACTAAAGTTTGTTTTGGAGTTCTGCAAGGTTCTGTGCTCGGACCAATCCTATTTACTCTATATATGCTTCCTTTAGGTAACATCATTAGAAATCACTCAATAAATTTCCATTGTTATGCGGATGATACTCAGTTGTATTTATCGATGAAGCCAGAAGAAAGTAATCAATTAACTAAACTCCATAACTGCCTTAAAGACATAAAAACTTGGATGAGCACCAATTTCCTGATGTTAAATTCAGACAAAACTGAAGTTATTGTTCTTGGCCCCAAACAACTCAGAGACTCTTTATCTGATGACATAGTTTCTCTAGATGGCATTGCTCTGGCCTCTAGCACTACCATAAGAAACCTCGGAGTAATATTTGATCAAGATTTGTCTTTTAATTATCATTTAAAACAAACCTCACGGACTGCATTTTTTCATCTGCGTAATATTGCAAAAATTAGGCCTATCCTGACCCGAAAAGATGCAGAAAAATTGGTCCACGCTTTTGTTACCTCAAAGCTGGATTACTGTAACTCTCTATTATCAGGTAGCTCTAGGAAGTCCTTAAAAACTCTCCAGCTAATTCAGAATGCAGCAGCACGTGTACTAACAGGAACTAAGAAACGTGATCATATTTCTCCTGTTTTAGCTTCTCTGCACTGGCTCCCTGTAAAATCCAGAATTTAATTTAAAATCCTACTGTTAACTTATAAAGCTCTAAATGGTCAAGCTCCGTCATATCTTAGAGAGCTCATAGTGTCATATTATCCCACCAGAACACTGCGCTCTGAGAACGCAGGGTTACTCATGGTCCTTAAAGTCTCCAAAAGTAGATCAGGAGCCAGAGCCTTCAGCTATCAGGCTCCTCTCCTGTGGAATCATCTTCCTGTTATGGTCTGGGAGGCAGACACCGTCTCCACATTTAAGACTAGACTTAAGACTTTCCTCTTTGATAAAGCTTATAGTTAGGGCTGGCTCAGGCTTGCCCTGTACCAGCCCCTAGTTAGGCTGACTTAGGCCTAGTCTGCCGGAGGACCCCCCTATAATACACTGGGCACCTTCTCTCCTTCTCTCTCTCTCTCTCTCTCTCTCTCTCTCTCTCTCGTATTCTATTACTGCATCTTCCTAACTCGGCCATACTGGATGTCACTAACTCGGCTTCTTCTCTGGAGCCTTTGTGCTCCGCTGTCTCTCAGATTAACTCATATCGCAACGGTGCCTGGACAGCGTGACGTGTGTGGTTGTGCTGCTGCCGTGGTCCTGCCAGATGCCTCCTGCTGCTGCTGCTGCCATCATTAGTCATTAGTCATACTTCTACTGTTATTATACACATATGACTATTGTCACACATGTATACTGCCGGATATTATTACATACTTTCAACACATTGTGCCACAGTAGCCAGAACTATAACTATAATATTATTACTTTCAATAATGTTGTTGTAAGCTACTGTCATTACCTGCATCTCTCTCTCTCTCTCTCTCTCTCAATTCAATAAGCTTTATTGGCATGACTGTAGATTAACAATATTGCCAAAGACATTAAAATTTACAAAGTACAAGTACAATAATAAAAGTAAGTCAGAAAACTATAAAAAAAAGATTAAATATATGATATATAATAAAAAATACACCAATCTACAATACAATACACCAATATATAATATAGAAAAAAAATGAATAAAGAAAAATGTAGATTGTGAGTTACAAGGACTGTAAATATAGACAGGTGTGTCAGGTGTTGTGATGGTTGTCCCTCAGGCTGTGGCATAACCTGACATATGTTGCTGCTGCTAAGCTGCTGACTCTGTTCTCTCCAAGGATGTGTTGCATTTTAGTTTGATCAGGCAGAGAATCAAAGTCAGTGACTTTATGTTTTATTTTTGAGAGGAAGTCGGTTCTGATGTGTTCATACTTGCTGCAGTGCAACAGGAAGTGTGTCTCTGTCTCCACTTGTCTGTGTGGACAGAGCTCACACAACCTGTCCTCTCTGGGCAGCCAGGTCTGCCTGTGTCTGCCCGTCTCTATGGCCAAGCTGTGGTCACTGAGTCTGTACATGGTCAAAGTCTTCCTCAGTTTCTCATCAGTCACGGTGCTCAGATATTCTGCCACCGTGTACTGTCTATTTAGAGCCAAATAACACTGAAGTTTGCTTTGCGTTTTTGTGGTCGATGTCCAATAGTTAATGTAATGTTCTTTTTGTGTCTCTATAATTTGGTGGGTCCAGATTGTGTGAGGGCTGTGCTGAGGTCTTGTGTTGTTAGAGGAGCTGAGCCTCAGGACTAGCTGGCTGAGGGGGCTCTTCTCCATGTTCTCCTCTTGGCATTGCAGAGCTTTGTAGTGGTAGGAGTTGGGGTCACTTGTTTTAAGGTGTTTATAAAATTTGATGGCTCTTTTTTGAATTCTAATTAAAAGGAGGAATTGGCCTAGCTCAGCTCGGCACCCGTTGTTGGGGGTGTTCCTGTGCACTCTGAGGATGCTCTTGCAAATCTCTGTATGCAGGATTTCGATGGGGTGTTTGTCCCATTTTTCAAAATCTTGATTTGCAAGAGGACCCCACACCTCACTACCATACAGAATAATTGGTTCAATTATAGATTTGAATATTTTGAGCCAGATTCTAATGGGCATATTAATGTTTGAAGATTTCTTTATAGCATAGAAAGCCCTTCTTCCCTTCTCTCTGAGATCACCAACAGCCAGGTTAAAGTTTCCCGTGGACGTGATGTGTAGTCCTAAGTATGTGTAGTCGTGTGTGCTCCACCTCAAGAGAGCCCAGGAAAAACCTGGTTTGGTCTCCTGACCCTGGGTCGTTTCTGGAATATCATAATTTTGGTTTTGTCCAGATTAACTGTCAGGGCCCAGGTCTGACAGAAGGTTTGCAGATGATCCAGTTGCTGTTGTAGTGCTTCATGTGATGGAGCCAGCAATATGAGATCATCTGCAAACAGTAGGCATTTAACCTGTGTGTCAGACAGAGTGAGACCAGGGATGTCAGATAGTTCTAGTGATTTGGCCAATTCATCGATATAGATGTTGAAGAGGGTGGGACTGAGACTGCAGCCCTGTTTTACTCCTCTACTCTGGGGGAAGAAATCTGTTTCCATGTTGTTAATTTTAACAGCACATTTCATATGACTGTACATGGTTTTGATGATGTCATAGACCTTCCCCCCTACACCCTTCTCAATTAATTTTAAGAACAGTCCATCATGCCAAATTGAGTCGAATGCTTTTTTGAAGTCTACAAAACAAGAGAAGATTTTCCTCTTGTTTTGCTGGATGTCTTTATTAATGAGGGTGTGAAGGGTGTAGATATGGTCTGTTGTTCTATGTTTGGGTGTGAATCCTATCTGGCTCTTGCTCAGGACATCATGTTCTCTGAGGAAGTCTTGCAGTCGGCTGTTTAGGATGCTGCAGAACAACTTCCCCAGGTTGCTGCTGACACAAATGCCTCGGTAATTGTTTGGGTCGAATTTGTTTCCACTTTTAAAGATTGGTGTGATGATTCCTTCACTCCAGAGGTCAGAAATGTCCGACACCCAGAATAAGGTTAAATAATTTTAATATGGCAATGTTAAATTTATGGTCATCAAATTTTAGCATTTCATTTAAAATGCCATAAGGACAGCTTGCTTTCTTTGGCTGCAGTGCCTGGATTATAGCCAGCAGCTCTGCTTAAGTAATTTGGTAGTCTAGGGGGTTCTGGTTGTCTTTAATGACTGATTCTAAAATTTGTAATTTGTTGAGGAGATTGTTTTGGGCCGAATTCAGGGGAACAGCAGTATACAGACTTTCAAAGTGATTTTTCCAGATGTCACCATTTTGAATAGCCAATTCTTCTTTTTCTGGTTTGCTGAAAGAGTGCCCTTTCTTCCAGAAGTCATTGGAGTCAATGGACTCTTCAATTATTTGTAACTGATGCCTCACATGCTGTTCTTTTTTAGTTCTGAGTGTTTTTCTGTATACTCTCAGTGTTTCCCAGTACTGGAGGCGGAGCTCAGGGTTGTCAGGTTGTCTGTGTTTTTGATTTGACACATTTCTGAGAGTTTTTCTCAGTTGTCTGCATTCTGTGTCAAACCACTCGTCATTGGTCGGGTCTTTTGGTCTGTGGTGCTGGCGCTTTTTCAGACTGGACAAGTCTGCCACATGGTCAAATATGTTGTAGATGTCCTGTACAGCCTGTCTGAGGCCGTCCTGATTGAGGGGATATGAGGTGGAAAGAAAACAGTCTAAATGGGATTGAAAGATTGGATTTTTGATTGCTGTCTGGTATTCGTCTTTGCTTTTGTTTGTCCATTTATAAGGTTGTTTTCTGTAGGTCAGATTGCAGGGTTCTACTGTGTGAGGGTCGTTTGCTGTCGTTTTAATGTAGAGTGTGATTTTACTATGGTCTGATAAGGGGGTTAAGGGGCTGACTGTAAATGCTCTCAGGTAGAAGGGGTCTAGATCGGTGATGCCATAGTCTACTGTGCTGTTGCCAAGAGGAGAGCTATGAGTGTAAAGACCGAATGAGTCCCCTCGAAGCCGACCGATAACAATGAACAGACCCAATGTTCGGCAGAGCTGTAACAGTTGCTGCCCACTTTTATTGACAGTTTTGTCAAAGTTGTTTCTGCGGGGTTGTGAAGGGAGGGGGATGCTGACTTGACCAGGTATATGTTTGTCTCCCTGTGTGCTGATAAAGTCTGGTTCTGTACCAGTCCTGGCATTCAGGTCTCCACAGATCAGTACACTTCCCTGGGCCTGGAAGTAACTAATCTCATCTTCGAGAATGGAGAAACTGTCTTCATTAAAATAAGGGGATTGTGATGGGGGGATATATGCTGCACACAGGAATACATCTTTATCTGTGGTGATAAGGTCTTTTTTGATTTTGAGCCAAATTGAAAATTCTCCTTTTTTGATTAATTCAATGTATTGTACAAGGTTTGCCTTGTACCAGATCAGCATTCCCCCTGAATCCCTTCCTTGTGTTACTCCCTTTAGCTTGGTGGACGGGGACATTATCTCTATGTAGCCTGAGGGACAACCAGTGGAGACATCTCCTCTACACCAAGTCTCTTGCAATATAAACACATCTGCATTTTCTAACTCTCTAATAAAGTCTGAGGTCCTGCTCTTAAGGCCAAGAGCAGAAGATCTCAGACCCTGAACATTCAAACAAGAGATGACAAAAGATTTAGATTTCATTTAAAACTCAAAAGGCTGCATTTGGTGATCAAAATGAGATAAACTACTAAGTCAAAGAAAATAATTTAAGAGTATCTACATGACATATTATAAAAGGTAACAAATCAATAACTGGTATATTAAATAATCAATACTTATGTACAGTGTAAATGGCCTTTTTTTTTTTTTTTTAAACTGTATGAGCACAAGAAATACTCTAATAATAATTCATACAGTGTCTATTGTGGTACCTGTCCAATCAGATGAGAGCAAAGCAGGCTGAGCATCTGCTGAATGTCCCTCAGTTCATTGTGTGGGGGGGTGGTTAAGGTTGGTTCTGCTGCTCTCCGGACCACCTGGGCATAACTCAGTGGGCCAGGGTGTGGCTCTTGTCACTGTGGTTGGGGTGGGGCCCCTAGGGACAGGAGTGACTGTGGTCTGGCTTGAGGGGGATCATGGTTGCCTTTGTGGGGTCTGATTTGGACATGATGTGGGTGGGGCTGAGGGTGGTCTTGTCTCCATTGTGTTGGTCTGGATGTTGGTTGAGGATGTCTTGGTGTTCTGTGGGGGTTGTGGGCTGATGTGCTCCTTCTGCGGGCCGTGGATTGGTCTCTGTTGAGAGTGACGCTTTTCAGTGTTTGGGCGAAGATGGGGACTGTGCTTTTAAACAGATGGACGTGGTCGAGAGACAGCTGATGTCCAGGGTGGGGTGGTGGGCTAGGTGGACATTGGGTCTCTGTGCACAGTCTCTGGACAGGCTGCTGTTGATCCTGTGGATGGTGTCAGGGTGGAAGTCTTTCCTTGGGAGCAGAGTGGATATGACCACTCTGCTGTTGGGGAAGGTGGTGGAGGCTTTCTCTGTCACTCTCTTGAGTGACTCTGACACCCTCTCCTGCTGGCTCCGCAGATCATTGGTGCCAGTGTGGATGATGATGTGACTCGGAGATCCAAGCCGCTCCTCTGACAGCAGGTCTATGGCTTGGTGGGTGTTTGGACACCAGATTTTAGCCACTTTGTGGGTGGGGAAAAGTTCCTTTTCATTAAGGAATTTTCCATTGGAGTCGATGAGGAGGACAATGTCTGTCTTCTCTCTCTGTTGTGCTGGTCTGGTGGAATGAGGGGAGGTGCTGGTCTGTGGGCTGGATGTGGAGCTGGGGGTGGAGGTAGGTTCTTGGATTGGTGGGTCCTGGCTGCTCACAGGGTCCTGGTTGTGGTCTAGGTTTTCATCCAGGTCCTGTGTAGCTCCACCTCTCCTGAGGCTGTTCTGACAGAGTGGTGAGTGCTCTGCTGTGCTCCTCTCTCTCTCCTCTGAGCTCCTCCACCTCCTTTGAGAGAGAGTAAGTTCTCTCCTGTGCTCCTCTCTCTCTCCTTCACCTCCTCTGTCAGAGCTGTCAGTGCTGCTAGATGCTGCTCTCTGTCCTGATGCAGCTCTCTGATCTCAGTCCTGAGCAGGCTCAGCTCTCTCCTGCAGCTGTCCCTGTCCTGCCTCAGCATGCCCAGCTCTGTGCTGATGGTACAGGGATCAGGCTGAGCTGTGGTGGGCTGGCATGGCTGTTGGCTGATCAGCTCTCTCAGTTGTACAAGTTCTCTCTCCAGCTCTGTGAATTTCACCTTCAGTTCGGTGATGGTGCGGTTCAGCTGGGGGTCCTGGGACTGCTCTGGGCTGGTGGGCTCCTTCTCTTCAGGGGGCTGCTCAGTAGTTAGGCAGCTGGGAGCTGGGACCTGGGAACTGTGAGTGGAGCTAGATCTCTCCTGCTGGGCTCTTTCCTTTATAAGGAGGAAGTCCATCTCAAACAGTTTGAGGTTCCCCTGCACTATGATAGTCCCATTCTTGTATAAGTTTACTGTCATCATGAAAGTATCTGAATCCTCTGCTTCTTTTATTTTTATTTTCCAGTTACAGATCCCCTCTTTTGACAGAGGGTAGTGGGCACTGATGGCAGAGTGCCATGCTAGCGGCTGGTCTGTGAAGAGGATCAGGTTGCTGACCTCCTGGTCTTGTAAAGATCAGAAAACAGGGTTTCTGGTCTTTCTTTTAGCAGTTTTTGTTTAAATGCCTTCCTGGCAGTCTCATTGGTTACATCAGGAGGATAGAGGAGAGGAACAGCCTCTGTACAGCCTTTGGTGGACTCCATCAGGCTCTGCTGCTGTTGAACTGCTGCTATTTAAATTCCTTGGCAACAGTTGCTAAGGGTCTTGTTTACAGCTAGCTGTGTTATGCTAGCTTAAGTTTATTTAGTGTTCAGCAATTTTTGTTTCCTCTTTTTAAATGTTATATTTTCTTTCTGATGGTTTCACTCACTTGCGTCTTCAGCTGTTTTCCTCCTCTTTGCTTGACCTTTTTTTTGTTGCTGGTTGGACAGTTAGGCTAACTGTCAGTTTGGCAGTTGGTTCCGTTGTTTTCCAGTCTATCACTGTTTTCTGAGGTTTTTGCTGTTTTTTTTTTCCTTCTTGGTAGATTTTTTTTTTTTAAACAACGGTTTTCTCTTCTGTTTTCTTCCAGCTCTTAGAAGAATAGTAGTTTATCTCACTTTAAAACATCCAAAAAAGTAAAAATATTCAGGAGCTCATGTTCATGCTCATCTTCATGCTCATGGAATCTCTCTCTCTCTCTCTCTCTCTCTCTCTCTCTCTCTCTCTCTCTCTGTCTCATTGCGTCATGTGGATTACTGTAAATTTGTTATGCTGATCTGTTCTGTATGACATCTATTGCACGTCTGTCCGTCCTGGAAGAGGGATCCCTCCTCAGTTGCTCTTCCTGAGGTTTCTACCGGGTTTTTTTTCTCCCGTTAAAGGGTTTTTTTGGGGGGAGTTTTTCCTTATCCGCTGCGAGGGTCATAAGGACAGAGGGATGTCGTATGCTGTAAAGCCCTGTGAGGCAAATTGTGATTTGTGATATTGGGCTTTATAAATAAAATTGATTGATTGATTGATTGATAATATACATGTCCATACTCTTGAATCTCAAACTTCATTAATGCTGAGATTGAAACAGAATCAAACATTACAATTGTTTTGACGAAATGACTTCTCTGGTGTTCTAATACAGCAAGGATGACTGTTCATGCTTCAAAAAAGAAATATTGACAATTCAATTTTTGATCAATATTAATCATTAACTTGGATGCAAGTGAGTAATGTCAAGCATTACAACCAAAAGAACAGTCTAATAAATTCAGAAAATTTAATTGTTACATTGTATTGCAGTCTTTCAAAATCAGTAAAACAAACAAAAAATAAACACCATTTATGCATTATCACGATATAATGATATCAAACATGTAAGATGATATGTAGACTCATATCGATACGATATTATCTTTTTATTGCCCTGCCCTAACTGTTACAAATGTGATCTTTGGTTTCAGTTTTCACACAGATTAATTTCTACCTTGTATCAGACTTTTCTTCAGCCACACAAAATGTAAAATGTTGATATTTACATTTTGAGAAACTGAGAAATGTGAAAGAAATACATTAACTTTCTGGTCAAAGGACAAGTCCAGACTTAAAGTAACTGTGTTCCACAAAAAAAGACTTTGGATGGGCAAATTCTTGTTGTGGGAATTGTGGTACAGCATTTTCCAACAGCCTTCCTCTCACACCAATAGCCTCAGGTGAAAAATCATCCTCAGGAAAGAAATAAAAAATATATTTTTGTTATGACAACCTACTGCAAATAATAATATATAATAAAAATAATGCGCTGGCCATGTGAACTTACCTCACAAACTCTTGAGTGTTGTGTAGGTTTCCATGTTGAAGGTCTTCCAGCTCTTCTTATCTCCTCCACCCATAGTTGTTGTTTAAGGTCACATTTAGGAAACAGCTGTTTTCTTTTATTCTTTGCTCTCTGTTTGCCTCTGCAAAGAGGGAACACACATACAGAAGGCATGTTGGAGGAAAAACCTCTGGTTACCCACAGTCTCATTTATAGGGCTTGGAGCACCTTAACTAGTAACTGGCTCGATCGTTCCTTCTTCAACGATAGAAATTTATTTAACAGTGTAAATCTTACCCAAATAATCAAAGAACTGGGATAGATTTCAACTTATTCCTTTTGCTGAAGATGCTTGGGATTTTTTTTAGCTCCGAATTCACCAAAGTCATTGATAAACATGCTCCCACTAAAATAATCAGAGTTAAAGGCAGACATTTACCCTGGATAAACTCAAGCCTTATCAGTCTCTTTAAACAACAAGATAAAGCTTGGGCTAAGTACCGGTTATCTAAACATCTCTCAGACTGGGAAACTTACAGATATTTGAGAAACCAGTGTAAGACAAAAACAAGAAAAGCCAAATCCAACTATTACAGAGAGAGTCTTTCACAGGATTTTCATAACCCCAGGCAACTGTGGAAGCAGCTGAATCATGTTCTAAACAGAGATAATAAAAATGTCACAAATCAGATTAGATTTAATAATGAATATATTTCTGATCCCCTCAGTATTGCTAATGCTTTCAATCAACATTTCTCAAGTATCTCAACAATGTCCTCCTTATAATATGGTCAACCACTTAACATACAATAATTCACCTACTTATAATAATTTATTTTCTTTTAACAAAATCCAACCTGCTGATGTTTTTTGTGCATTATCTGGTTTGAAGGAAAATAGCAGTACCGGTCCAGATGGTTTGGAAGCTAAGTTTTTTAAACTTGCAGCTCATGTAATCATGTATCCACTTGCTGACCTGTTTAATTTATCTTTATCAACCTGTTCAATTCCCTCCACATGGAAATCTGTGAGAGTAACACCTCTTTTCAAATCAGGAGATCCATCTGATGTGAATAACTATTGTCCAATATCAATCATTTGTGTTACTGCCAAAGTCTTTGAGAAACTTATTTTTAATCAACTATCACAGTATGTCAATCAGTTCAATATTTTATCCCCATTCCAATCTGGCTTTAGATCAAATTTCTCCACCACCACAGCTCTTTTAAAATTTACGAATGACATTTTCTCCTCCTTCGATAGAGGCCAACTCACTGGTGTGATTTTCATTGACTTATTTAAGGCTTTTGATATGGTTGACCACTATCTTCTTCTGGACAAACTGTTTTCTATTGGTTTAAGTCAACAGGCTGTATTATGGTTTAATAGACGTCAGTATGTTTCTTTTCATGGTTTTCAGTCCAACTATTTGGTTGTGGATAAAGGTGTTCCACAGGGTTCTACCTTGGGACCACTCCTTTTTTCCATTTTTATCAACGACCTACCTCATTTATGCACAAACTGTCTTGTTCATCTTTATGCTGATGATACTGTTATTTACACCTCCAACTCCAACATATCTCAAATCCAACATTCCCTACAGCTTGATTTCAATTCTGTTCAACAATGGCTCTTTAACAACAGACTCCTACTCAATCAAAAGAAGTCTTGCAGCATGGTTTTTGGTACACGACACACCCAATCATACCATCATAATCTGCCCATTCATTTTGTTGATGGCTCACCTCTCCATAAAGTTGACTCATTTAAATATCTTGGACTTTGGATCGACCCTGAACTTTCATTTAAATCCCATATTGATTATATCATAAAAATAATTTACAGCTGTCTTTCCTCATTATATCGCTCAATCAACTGTTTTACACTTCCAGTCAGAAAAAGGATTATCTCCCAGCTGCTACTACCCATCATAGACTATGCCAATATCATATACCAAAACGCCTCTGACACCAACCTCAGGCCCCTTAATGTTGTTTTTAATTCATTATGTAGGTTTATTTTGCGATGTCCCTTCAGAACTCACCATTGTCACCTGTATGAATCACTTAACTGGCTACAGCCCAAATCCAGAAGACAGTTCCACTGGGTTCTATTCATTTTTAAATGTGTTTACTTTAGTTGTCCCTCTTATTTAAAATCACTTCTGATTCCCTTCAGATCCTCATATTCTCTCAGAAACATGCAATATCCCTTCTATTCTGTTACCCATCATCTCCAAAGAAATTGGCTATAAAGCATTTAGATACAAAGCCCCATCTGACTGGAATAATCTTCCACTCTCTCTAAGATCAATCTCCTCCTTTCACTGTTTTAAGACATCCCTTTTTTGCCATCTCAAAACTAACTGCTCATGTTTTTAATTTATGCACTAATATGTCTCTTGTGTCTCTCCTGTATGAAGTGTGTTTATTTTCCTAATCCTGGGTTACTGTACTATGTATATATGTGCGTATATGCAGTATATATGTATAAATATAAGTATGTGTGTATCTGTATATATATATTATACCTCTTTTTTTTTCTTTTTTTTCTGCCTAACATCTGAGGTATGGGGGTGAGATGGGTGAGGGTGAGTGAGTTGTCTGTATTTTATGTACTGTCTGTATTGTATTGTATTGTATTGTATTGTAATGTTTGTGTGTCTTAGTATTGTTTTGTCTTTATTGTATGTATGTACTGAATGTTGTTTTTTGTGTTGTATATTTCTATATGTGTC
Source organism: Epinephelus fuscoguttatus (assembly GCF_011397635.1). Taxonomy (NCBI): domain Eukaryota; kingdom Metazoa; phylum Chordata; class Actinopteri; order Perciformes; family Serranidae; genus Epinephelus; species Epinephelus fuscoguttatus. Next base: position 46,179,433 of record NC_064759.1, on the reverse strand, counting down.
TCTTGGACCCCCTCGAAAATGAAATGCTGCATCTCAAGGGACTATCCTTAAATAAATTCAAATTCAAACTAATTGGAGATGACATCACAAAATGAGCTACAGATGCACCACTTTCACCAGCTGGCAATTAGTCTGATTATTTGGTCAATTTATATTTTTGGTTACAGTTGGGAATTTATGAATGATTTGAAAATGTTTGTTTTTGCAATAGAATTTAACTGTTATGGCAAAACTGATAATCTGTGCTCTGGCTTTACAGCAAAATATATTGTGATAATATCTAGTGTTACACTGAAGGATGATTCTCAGAATCAAAACCAATGACAACAGCCCTAGTTCTTTACCAGAGGCATTAGTTAAGGTTAGCTACTTTATTAAGGAAGAAAAACAAATTAAAATGATATTGAAAAAAGAGCTTACGGACACATTTTGACATATTCCAGTATTCAAATATTCTCAGTTTCATTATTGTCTTGATGTCATACATCACAAAACACAGGAACAATTGCAGGACAGAAATGATTTATTTTGCGTTTTCACACACAAATAGTCACCACACAAATAACAAATGAACTAAAAGTCTGAGGAAAAGCTTTGTGCTGGAAACATCACGCAGCAAAACAAGAGGTATTTGATCTGGCTCCATTTTGTTGGTTCTGGGATATGTGCATGCATTCACAACTTATTATTGGACTGTCACTGGTGGCCTGCGTCGTGGGTGAGTATGACAGAGATGCAATTCCGACAACTTCAGGCAGCCGCCGTCCAAAAGTCCAAGCAGACTGCACCAAGCGCACTCCTTGATCGCCTGAGCAGATCCTGCGCTTTTTATCTAGCGCTCCTGCTGTCACCCTCCAGCATCACAGCTCAAGTTACACTGCGCATGTGCAATCCCGCCATGTTTGACCCCGTGTCTCAGCCTTCTCTTGAATAGCCTTGTTGCACCTACGGGTCTAAAGAGATTTACATCTCCATAAATGTTCAAATCAAACATGTATTGTACTCACCTCCAAGGCTAATAAATGTTCAGAACGGTTGTTTAACTGTCTATGAACT